>NW_027249794.1:0-75427 GCF_030848795.1 Temnothorax nylanderi
GCTTTGCGATAAACAGATCTGTCCTCAATTTGTTGTGTCAATCTGACGTCGTAAAGTTGTTTGTCAGATTTGGTCTGGTGTTGTCGTCAATTTGACTGTGGAATATGTTCTTAAGATTTCGTTCATATGGAGAGCAATTGCGGACACAGAAGGCCATGGCTTTGGCATTATGTTTTGCTGGCATTTGTTCCCCTTTTGGCAACATCCCACAACCAAAATGTTTGCTGGGTAGTTACCCAGATAGCCAAGTCTGTCGAAAACAGATTTTGTAAAATATTGCTACAAATGTTGTTGACAAGAAGGATACAAATTTAATACAGAATTTGATTTAACAAATAATGTCGACATAATGCTAGCAAATATTTAACAAAATCTGCTGACATAATTAGATAGCAAATTGCCAACAAAGTACGGGCAAATGTGGCCATGTAACCAGACAGCAAATTGGCAGCAAAAACTGAGCAATTTGCGTTGAGCACTCTAACAATAAATTGGCGGCAAAAATCGAGCAAAATCTGTGTAGCGTTGCCTGACGACACTTTGGCGGCAATATACGGGCAAATATACTCATATAACCAAACAGCAAATTGGCGGTAAAACCGGGTAAGATTTGCGTCGAGCACTCTGACGATAATTGGCGACAAAAACCGAGCAAGATCTGCGCAGCGTTATCTGATGACACATTAGCGACAAAATACCGCAAGGTCTGCGCAGCGCTGTCTAATGATAAATTGGTGCAAAAATCGAGCAAGGTCTGCACAGTGCTGCGTAACGACAAATTGGTGGCAAAATCGAGCAAGCTTTGTGTAGTGTTGTCTGATGACAAATTGGCGGCAAAAACCGAGCAAGACCTATCACAATTTAACGATATATTGATATTAATTATATATTTTTTTTTGTTCTTATATATACACTGAAAAAAAAATTTATTACAATCAACGAAATTTGACTTGATTCAAGTAAATGATTTACTCCAATAGTCCTAATCACATATTTATTTGAATCAAGAATACAATTTGTCTTTGGAACAAATAAATATTTCCTAGAAAATGAAAAATTATGAATTGAAATGCAATAAATATTTCATTGGTTCAAGACAATCAGATCTTGCCTCAAGATCTGCATTTCTGAAATCAAATAAATATTAATCTAAAGAAAATAAATATTTACTTGAGAATACAAAACCATTTCGATTTATGAATTAAAATGCAATAAATTTTTTGCCTACTTATAGTAAATATTTCGTTAATTCAAGACAATCAGATCTTGCCTCAAGATCTGCATTTCTTAAATCAAATAAATATTAACCTAAAGAAAATAAATATTTACTTGAGAATACAAACCATTTCGATTTATGAATTGAAATGCAATACATTTTTGCCTACTTATAGTAAATATTTCGTTGATTCAAGACAATAACATCTTGCTTCAAGATCTGCATTTTTTAGATCAATAATATTGTAGCGGGGCGAAGCTAGGTAATTCGGACTTTGACCAAAACGCTTGGTTTTTTCGCGCGCATTGACCAGTCAATCCTAGGAACGCCCGCGCTACGGGCTTTGACCATAACATATATTATATTGCCTTCGACTCAATGTTTCTAAATGTTTTGTTATACATTTTACCCACAAACATAACCCACTTCTGTATGACTACATTCTTGATGGTTTACCACTCTCAATAAAGCATAATGCTCGTGATCTCGGAGTTTTTTTTGCGCCGACTTATCATTTAACAATCACATTCAACTTATTGTTTCATCTGCGTATAAAACACTTGGCTTCATCCTCCGCTGGGGAAAGTATTTTGTAAATATCTCCACTTTAAAACTGTTATATTGCGCGTTGGTTCGCCCGAATTGGAGTATTGCTCCACTGTGTGGTCTCCCTATTATAAATGTCATATTGAAAAGATTGAACGCATACAGCATAAGTTCTTACGCACGGCAGCCTACCGCATGGGAAGTCCTATGCTATTACCTGCCATGACTATTATCCCATATCAAGAAGACTTAATTTAATCACTCTAGAGAGCAGGAGATTAATTTCTGACCTAACATTATTTTTAAATTATTAAACAATTTTATCGATAGTCCTGACCTATTAAAAATATTTATTTAAATATTCCAATCAGGAACTTAAGACAATCTCCCATTTTTTATGTTGAATATCACCGTACCTACTTTATATGGCGTAAACTCATGTTTGAATAGGATGATCATCTCGGCAAATAATTATGCCAACTTAGTTGATTTCTTCGGCGGCAATGTGTCTTCTTTTAAGCGGAAACTCATTTGTTTACTCTCTTAACATTACTTATTGTTTTCTGACTGTATTTTTATCTACTTTGTTTAAATTTTTATAAACTACATTCTCTCGTGTATATACTAAAGGGTTTTTTACCCGTAAATAAAGATTATTATTATTATTATTATATTATAGTCAAAGCCCGTAGCGCGGGCGTTCCTAGGATTGACTGGTCAATGCGCGGAACAACCAAGCGTTTTGGTCAAAGTCCGAATTACCTAGCTTCGCCCCGCCACAATATTTATGTGATCTAAAAATGCAGATCTTGAAGCAAGATGTGATTGTCTTGAACCAACGAAATATTAACTGTAAGTAAGTAACAATTCACTAAATTTTAATTTATAAATGTATATATTATTATATAATATCACAATAGAAGGCTTATAAATAAAAACAGATTGAAATATTACGAACAAGTTTTTTATTTATCAATCGGTTTTTTTAATATATATAATTATTAGAAGGTACATAATGTTTTGAATCGGACATAGTATGCACATTTTGTACTCGATAATCTACCAGATTTTCATGGCTTACAAATTCCCACTCTTTCTGTCTCTGTGATTTCGAAAGCGCTTAAATGGAAACAGTGTTCTACAATTTGAATTTTGCAGTACAAAAAAAAAATTTTTTTTTCAAAGCCGATTATTATAAATGTTATTTACCGAGAGAAACGCCAAATCGTTTTTACTATAATTAATAACGTTATTTATTTCATAACGCGTCCCATTCATCCTTACCCAAAGAGTAGCAGTTATAATCAAAAAAATTATGTGAAGGTAAATATTCTTTAAAACTTCAAATTGACTTGTTAATCTAACTTTTACAAAGGAATGCCATGAGAAAGATCATCATCAGAAATCCAATATTACGCACTAGTCTATGACAAACTGAACTGATGCTTTACTGCTAAGCTGTACGAAGGGTTTTTACGACTAGTGATAATTTTACTAGTTTCTTTATTTGCTTGTGCTTGGCTTCGAAGCGCATACTGGACATATTTTTGAGTGACCGAATGCACGCATAATTCGGGATAGTGCAGCAGAATATGATGTTTAAATTGAAGTTACATTAAATAATTGTTTATGGGATGTTAAGTATTGGAAAACTAATTTTTCAAAGTTTTAATAATTTCTTCGTTAATAGCTTCTGCTATTGCTATACACACAATTTTACGCATTTAAATATAATTGCCAATATTATTATTACTTTCAATTAAATCACCAACGAACAGACAGAGATTTTTACTAGATACTGCATCTCAGATGCTGATAATATAATTAGGTTCTTTTTTAATTGATTCTGATTGTAAAGGTGGTGGAACATTAGAGTCGGAAACGTGATTAAAACACTTAATTCTTTCGTTTAAAACATCTACAGTAAAAAAGTTCTCTGTATTAATAAAATTATTCAAAATTTTAGCCAAATCGTATCTACATATTCCTTCAAATAAATCGTGCATTGGGTCCACTGAAAAATTTTGAGTTACTGATAATTTGATATTACATGAAATACGCAATTTTCTCTAACTCCAAAAAGTTTTTTCACTACAATGTGTAGAGTAGTTTTGCTCTTGTTCTTAACATTTCTGGTTTTTTTTTGTTTTTGTAATTCATCTTAGGAACTGTACAAACTCGACAACAATGTGAGGAATTAAAACTTTTTGAGAAACCAAGAATTGTATTTAGTCCTAAGTTGTCACCTACTATGTAAGTTAAAATAAAAAAATGTTCTTTTCCTCTCCATCAATGTTAATAATAATTCCATTATTTTGAAGATCAATGATTTCCTCTATGATGAAATTAAAATTGTTTATTCCCTAAGTGTTGTGATCCTGAGAGTTATGTAATTGCCATAAAAAAATATTTTCCAATTTACTAACATATTCCGTGGGCAAAATTGGAATAGACAGTACACTGCTCCAATTTTGTTGATGGTTCTATGCGTCCCTAAAGGATTGTTTATTCGATCTCATCAAAATACAAAATTATAGGAAAAATAATTTTTTAGCTTGATTAGCTACGTTCGTGTTCCAAAAATCACCTTTCATTACCGAATTAATGAGCACACTTTTATTACATTTTTCTATATGCTTTATTATTGTAGAAAAAACCATTGGCATTTCTAAAAATTTTTTACACCAATTTTATAGGTATTATTACTCAATGTACTTTTACGGATTACGAAACGTCTTTTACTTTTTAATTTGCCATATTTTAAAATGATTTAACAACGATTTTTTTCGGCGGAAAATAATTATTTTACTCAAAAATGTTAACGTCAAATGTTCTGTTCTAAATGTGTTAAAACCATTTTTCATCACGTCTAGCATATTATGTATTCAATATTTTGAAATTTACATTTTAAAAATTTAACAATTATTAACCCATACAGCACAAAATATTTTAAAAATATTTTTAGGAAGATTAAATAATTCACAAAAATATTTTTAAAATGTTTCTATGTCCGCCAGATTATGTCAGAAAAATATTTTTAAAAATATTTTTAAAAGATTACAAATAAATATATTCAATAATATTTGTTAAAATCTTTAAAATATTGCTTCAAAAAATAAATTTCCAATCAGCAATAATTATTGCAAGCAATCACATTTAAAAGATTTTTTTAATATTTGAAAAATATGCATCTTTACATCTTACTTTGGAAAATATATTATTTTGTATATCTATATCATCGCAGCAGTATTGGATGAGCCTTGCGTTGTATTGCTAGCAAAAATTATAATGTCTTGCGAATGTCATGATTTTGCTTCGCCGGAAGCCTGCTTATATTAGCCCCCAAATGAAATTTACTTACGAGTTAGACTTACCATTATGCGCCGCCTAGCGGCGTCGTTGCAAACTAGCACGGAAAGATGCGCTACCATGCATCTTTCATAATTAAGAATATTCATAATATTTCAAAAATATTTGAAAAAAAGATTATAGAACCAATAACAAATTTAAAATATTTTTAAATATTTTGGAACAAGATTATAAAACAATAAATATATAGGTTTGAATTAATATTTCAAAAATATATTTCAAATATTTAAGAAAATATTGTCTGGGTGATGAAGAAAAACATTTTTAAAAATATTTTTAAAAGATTCTTAAAATATTCTTAAAATGTTACCACAAAAGATTTTAAAACTATTTTAAAATATTCTTAAAACCATTTTAAAATGTTTCTTGCAATATTTTTATAGAAATATGTAGAAATATTTTTTGAAAATATTTTGTGCTGCATGGGAATGTACGTTGTACATATATTAATAATAATGTCATGAATTACTTTTCTATTTAAACTTCGATAGGCATACAGCTGCGTAACCAAGCAAAGAGCAAAATTGAAAACTTTACTTTTAAAAGTATCAATAGTGAGTTCTTCGTTATTGCATAAAGCTTCCGGTACATCTTTGTCTTTCAATGATTCAGTCGGAATATTTAAATGTTGTAGTACTGCATTTGTTTCTTTAGTTAAATCTACAATATCATTATTCAAGTTACTTGGTACTTCAGCTATTTCACAAGGTAATGATTCTTCGGATAATTTTGCACACAATGTTTATTTTTTATATGTCTTACTAATGAATGAACACGAGCGAATTTGTAAAAGCAATCTGCAAAATTGCATTGCACTTCATAATTCATTAGTGCTTTATGTTTTAATTTTACGTGGCTCATCAAAGACTCTAATGATAAGAATGAATAGGCGCAGAAAAAGCAAGAGAACATTTTTTTATATTAACACAAACTTAAAATGTAGCTTACCAACTTATTTTTCAATATCAGTAGTTACATGAATTATCGATGTATAATAAAATTAAATGGCAGTAAAAAATTATATAGTATCTTTTTTTAATTAACGCAAACTTAAAATCTAGTGCATTACATTATTTTTAAGTAATAATCGGTAATGACTCATAAATGTGTCAAATTTGATGAACACAAAATAATTATGAAAGAAATAAAATAAAATTTGGCAAATGAAAATCCAAAAACGCAGTTTTAATAACTAATCAGTCTAATCATGAGATTAAATATTCGAACAAAAAACAAGAAAATATTTTCTTTCTTTTATTAACGCCAACATAAAATCTAGTGTATCACAGTGTTTTTAAATAATAATCGTTAAATGACTTATGAACGTGCTAATTGTGATTAGCACAAAATAATTATGAAAGAAATAAAATAAAATTTGGCAAATGAGAATCCAAAAACGCAGTTTTAATAAGTAATCAATCTAATCATGAGACTAAATATTCGAACAAAAAACAAGAAAATATTTTCTTTCTTTTATTAACGCCAACATAAAATCTAGTGTATCACAGTGTTTTTAAACAATCGTTAAATGATTCATGAATGTGCCAATTGTGATCAGCACATTACATTACTTGTTCCGATCCGACGTTTGCTCCTCTGCAGTATTCCTCTCAGTCAGCTGCTTTAGCACATGTTCAATGGATGAAATATGCGCATCGTAGGGTAAATTGATATTGTAGATTCCTTTTTGAATTAATATCCATAAATGCTCACTGGCCAAAGGATACTCGAGGTTGAACACATGAAAAGTCTTAAAACAGATATCTAAGCCTTGTAGAACTTTTTTAACTTTGTACAACTCGTTGTCAATACAGACATAAACGTCTTGTACATCTTCAATAGATCCTACAATGATCAAGAAAGGCTGGATTGGAAGATTAAGCTCTGCAGCTCTCGAGTTTGTTTCTTGCCTGAGTTTCACCATGTCTCCAGGAATCTATAAAAAATGTATAAATACGTGTAAATTTATATATACATAAAAAAGATAATTTTATTGAAAAATATGCATTGAAATGAATGTTTATTAATTCACTTAGTTGCATACATAGTTTAAATAAATTTATACTTAGAAATATTTCTAAATCACAATCCTCAATATTATTGAACTAAAAAGTTCCAATTAAATTTAAAAAATTTGTTATAAATAGATGCATACTAACATTAGCAAATTTTAAGAAAGTATCTTTTGCGAGTCCGACAGATGGCTTGAAGTACTTGGTTTTTATCCTTTTCATTTGTCTTGGTGGAAACAAGTGAGGAAGTAAACTAAGACTCATGGCTATCATGGAATCTATAATATAAATCAATAACTTAAAACCTAATTATAAATTAGGTAGTTCGATATATTTTTATAAATAAATTTCATGTATTTACCATCTGAAACATCTTTAGACTTTATTTTTTCTATAAGAACCTTTGCTGTTTCATTTTTGGAGCTAATAGAGGTATGCTGCTGCAAAGTATTTACAAATTTTAACCAAATATCTTTATCCAAATTCACTTTAGATAAGTTTAAGCATTGAAAATCAGCATCAATTAATTCATGTCCACTAGGGTGCTTATACAGCTTCCATGTTTCAAATATATCCACCAAATTTTTGTCTGTTGATTGTTGTAACGCTTTGGTTCGATAAGCAGAAGTTTTTTTCCAATGATCTAAAACTAGATCCCAAGGAGCTTGATTCTTTTGTAACCAGTCCAGAGCATCTTGAATATCATCTTGTATGGTCTCTGTACGATGTAATATGTATAAAAGTTTTATTATTTAAAAAAAATGATAATGGAAGTTTTCAATATACAAGGCCAAAACAAGCTAACTGTTAAACAAAATAATTTTTACAGCTTATAATTTTTAGTGAAGATAAACTGAAATTTTTTTGTTATTTTTAAGAAAGTACTCATTAAGTTTTTTATTTAATATTATTTCTCTCTCTCTCTCTCTCTCTCTCTCTCTCTCTCTCTTTCTCTCTCTAGTTAAAACTTTTTGAAAAAAAATTATTGATTAGAATAAAATTATATAAAACAGAATGGTATAAATCAATTTCTACGAGGATATAATGCACCTTTTGCTTCTTAAAAATATTTGTTGAAAATAAAAAACAGTTTTATTTTGACTCAAAGGCCTCTTTAACCCAGGCTATTCCTATATTTGTTTATACAAAAAATTACCTTACCGGGCTCAGTGCTTTGATCATTTGCAGCTTTCGCCTCATTGGTTACTTTAACTAGCAATTTTTTATATTGGGATTGACGGTTCCGCCACATACTCATCAATTTTCCACGAGCAGGTATGGATTTATTACTGGAAGAATCTTTTTTTGCAATTGGTGGTATGTAGTACGTATTTGCTGCTTCTGATGGGAAGGTATTAATAATCATTGTAACGATCATGTCTGCTAGCGCATTATTTAAGCTACAAACAAAAGTAAAAATGAAAATACATAGATATGTGTGACCTATCAAAAAATTTGCCTTGAGGTGAAGCTCTATTAAACAATTTAAAATTGTTTAATTGTGGTACAATTTGTCTAATAATTTTCAAGTTATAATATAAGTTCCTTTTTTTGTTGTAAAAAAGAGCTGAATCCTTATATGACCCATGCTTTAAACCTGTTGAGTGTCAGTATCAAGAATTTTTCAATTTTTTTACATCATAAATAAAAAAAGTTTGCTAGATTTATAATTCTCAAGTAATTATTTTGTTCTCGAGAAATAAAAAAATTGAAGTTAAAAAGCTGTAAAATTGCCCAAAAACTTTTGTTTGAATGGCTGTAACTTCATCAATTTTGAGAAATTGTATGGATCTTAAAAAATGTGCCTTCAATTATAAATATTAAAAAAATGCGATAAAAGAAATTGATTTTTGGCCAAAAATCAGTAGAGCTCCACCTTAATTTAGTACATATTTTTTCTAACATTTTACCTTATTGATCGATTTTCTAAATCTGTTATGATTATGTGACACAGCTTATTCCTATATTTATCATGCACCAAGTTGTTCTGTTCAAACGAGGCTAAAATTTCTTTTCCTATCATAGATTCCATGAGCAGGTCCTTCAGAGGTTTCAGTGATTGTTTAGCATAAATATTATTATATGAAACATTGACAGAACTTGACGAATTTTCTTTATCTTTTAGTCTTTTAGCTGAGTTCATTGAACTATTGGCCATAGAATCATCATCTCTTTTCTATACATACAAATTTTTCAAAAGAAATTTAGTATTTTAATGCCAATGATTTTTACACATAGGGAAGAACAGGTTAAAGGGAAAATAGTATGTACAATAGTTATTGTAGTTCAAATGTATTGCGTTATACAAATTTCAAATAAAAAAATTTCGTTTACTGCATAGCTTTTAAAAGAACATAACTTTTAGCTATTTCTTATGTATTTAGTATAACTTTACAATACTTTTAAATAATTGATAATTGTATTATCACATAAAAAGGATTATAAAAAATTATGTGCAAAAATTACAAATTATTTACTTTACCCCGTAATCTAGGTTAAAAAATAATTCTTTAAAACTATAGCTTACCTTTTTATTATTTGCATGATAATCATTACTTTCATCACATTTATCTTTGCCAAAATGTTTACGCCAATAGTTAAGGAATTTGGCTCTGTCACCAATAATAGGTATAAGATCATCTATCAATGCTTCAGACATTATTTCTAATACATCCATGCTGATTTTATTTTCTAAAATGCAGTTATAAATATTATTTTTAAATTTGGATAGTATGCAGAAAAAGTTACTTTATTTAAATAAATCTTGAATTTGAACGTTTTTAAACTTTTGTTATAATAGTTTTAGTGGCAATTGTCTACCTGGATAAAAATTATTTCAATAAGAAGTAGACATGTATTCTAATGAAAATATAATTAAGAAATAATGAAAAAAATTTATATTTTTTTATTTAAGTACTTCAAATATTCAAGGTGATTTATATAAAATTTCATTGCGATGCAGAGATTAGTTCTTTCAATAAATAAAAATTATTAATTTATTTATTTTCAGAATAACTAAACAATCACACTGATACATATTTTTCAATAAATTACAATTAACTTTCAAGTAAGCGGCCGATTCATCTTAACAATTATTTAATCCAATAAAAACTTAATGAAAAAACATTGTACATCGATAAAAATTCTAAAATAATACTTGTACAGGCATTTTTATTTCGAGCATGTAGGAATTCTTTTACTTACATTCTATTTTGACTAATCGACCGCTAGCTTCAGTCATCAAAACAATTTTTTGCCGAGCTCTGATCTAAACAAAACAACACTTACTTTCAAAAGTTTCCACCAAGTGAGCAAGTTGTAGGTCGTGTAATAAAGTCTTCGTAGTCTCATCAGCCATGATGAAAAAATTTCTTCCTCCAACACACAATACACAACAATATGATGTCGAACAAAAATAGAATCTGCAGGCGTTATGCGAGAAAATGCGGGCTCGCGTCCGGATCTGCTGGCTCGCGGTCTTTCTGACGCGGCGCATTTACGAGGTGCAACCGTGTGAGACCCAATACAGTGTAAGACTTGCTGTTGAATGCGGGCGCGTGTGCCCTCCACGTGTGTCTCACGGTAGGATTGCTTCGCAAGAACGTGGTCGAGAAACTTTGATTTTCCTCTCACTTTATTTATTGAAACGGCCGCAGTGAACCGATTCCGCTTATACAGTCACAGAAACGCGTAACAGATTTCGTATAACGCACACAAGAAAATATATCGAACTCGCCGCGATGTTACGCCTTGAGTCTCGCAGAGCTATCTGAGAGGAAGAGCGCGCGGAGTGGAACAAGATCGGACCGGCACGCAGCGCGCGCGAATCAGCGACTGATACCGAGCGCGCCCGAATATCCGCGAACCGAGCGTCACGGAAGAATGCACGTTGCGCACACGTGATTTGATCGAGGGAGACAGACAGTAATATGCGACACATTTAGTGTACCGAACACTTGCTGAAATCTTTGATTTGAGCAAATATTTTCTTAGAAAAAGTAAATATTTGTTAAACATATTTATCGATATTAAGTATAATGTATTTTCTGGTTTGAAGTAAATATTTTCTGATACCAAGCTAATGATTTCTGGCATTTAAGTAAATATTGTTCAAACATATTTATCGATACTAATAAGTAATTTATTTACTGCATAAAAGTGAATATTTTCTAATTCCAAAGTAATGGTATCTTTGATTCAAATACATAATTATTTACCAATTATAAAGAAATATATTTTCAGTTTTCAAACACCAACGCTTTGATTCAAGTTAACATTCTCTCAGATCGAAGCAAATATTATCGTAGAAAAAGTAAATAATTGTTAAACATATTTATCGATATTAAGTAATGTATTTTCTGGTTTGAAGTAAATATTTTCTGATACCAAGCTAATGATTTCTGGCATTTAAGTAAATATTGTTCAAACATATTTATCGATACTAAGTAATTTATTTACTGGATAAAAGTGAATATTTTCTAATTTCAAAGTAATGGTATCTTTGATTTAAATACATAATTATTTACCAATTATAAAGAAATATATTTTTAGTTTTTAAACACCAACGCTTTGATTTAAGTTAACATTCTCTCAGATTAAGTAAATTATTTTGTAGTTGAATTTTTCAAAAACCAAAGTTTTTATTTTATTTATTCAAAATAATATTTATTTTCATCAAGTAAATATATATGCCTAAAATATTTAATTATGTACAGATATGAATTGCTTGAGTCAAAGAAATATTTATTAAAACAAAATATATATTTCGTTATTGAAAGTGATTATTTGTTTGCTTTTAGTATCCCAGTATTACTAAATTGGTTTTCTTGAATTAAATAAATATTTTTTTTATTCAAGTAATTTTAAAACTTAAATTAAACAAATATTTATTTGAAATTGGCTACTACTTTTAAGTAAATGCATTTATTACATGTAAGAAAATTATTTCACAGTTTTAAGAAAATATTATTTGATTTAAAATAACGATTTCTTCATGTGAGTAAATATTTATTAAGGACATAAATTACTTTTACGCAAATAAATATTTTCTTAAAAGTAAAAAAATTTGCTAGATTTTAATAAATAATTATTTAATTCAAGTAAATATATTTCAAGTTAATATATTTACTTAAATCAAATAAATTTTTTTTTCAGTGTATATATATGTATATACATATTGCTAGAACGATAAAAAGATTACTGAATATAAAGTATTTTTGAATACTTTTATGCTCATTATACACTGTTCCTCCTTAAACGCATTAAATTAAATGAACATTGAACAGATTAAATAATGAGCACGCGCGGTCATATAGATTAGCTATAACATGGCTATTACACGGCGGCTTAAAATCCGGTTTAATAACTATATATACTCTATATTCTCCAATCCAAAATTTTTTTCTTTTGATTATAATAATTATTTAAATATGAGCCTATTTTGATATTTTAAACATTTGAATAAATCTCTTTTAATATACAGGATGTTTCCTAAGTAAGTGAATAAACTTGAAGGGGATATTTTTTGGCTTATTTTAAGAAGAAAAGGTCCTATGTGTTCTAAACTGCTTCGTTTTAAAAATACAGAGTGTTAAAGTTGTGCAAAATAAAACGAAAATTTCGAAATTCTGGAAATCGTTTAAAAATATTTTATTCGCCTTGCTCGTAAATACGCCTTGCTTAACGAGCATTTCCGTTAGCAAGACCCCCAGATAGCACAAGACGTCCTCAGGATCGTCCTGAATATGTCCAGGATGTCCTCAGGATCGTCCTTAACATGTCCAGCACTGGTTTCTGACATTTACCCGACATTAACAAAAAATTATATTCGTATATCCAATTCAAAATGTTATTACTCTTTTTAAACTGAATTTGTTTCTTAAGATGATTTTTGAAAAATTATATATTTGCGCTGGTTATGATATATGTAGACTATATATCTAACGCTTACATTAAATTAAGAAGTAGTCTACCACGTAAGGCAGTTGGCTCACGATCCAGAGGTCCCGAGTTCGAATCCCACCAAGGTAAGTGTGTTTTTCAAATACGAGAAAATATTTATAATCATAAACTGCATCTTAAGAAACAAATTTAGTTAAAAAATAGTAATAAAATTTCGAAATAAATATTATATAATTTTTTTTAACAGTGTTGCGCATTCCTTGCACGGTTTTTGAGGACAATTTGTCGTCGGACAGCGCTACGCAAAGCTTGCTCGGTTTTTGCCAATTATTTGTCGTCAGACAGCACTACGCAAAGCTTGCTCGGTGTTTGTCGACAATTTGTTGGCAGACAACGCTAGACAAAGCTTGCTCGGTATTTGCCGACAGTTTGTTGGCAGACAACGCTACACAAAACTTGCTCGGTTTTTGCTCCCAATTTGCTGTCTGGTTATGTACACAGACTTTGCTAGCAAAACACGAGCTTAAAGATGACACAGATGGCACCGGATTTGACACCAATCTTTGAACGAATTTGATGCCATCTTGGCGACAATTTGCTATCAAATTGCTTACTGGGTACACTTGCGGGGATAAGGGCCCAGGTAGCAAAATGATACGCCAAAGATATCGAAAAGCTAACAAAAAAAGGACTGGGATGACTTTTTAGTTGGCTAAAAAGATTCTTCTTTTGACAACAAAATTGTATCTAATGTCCGCTTAAACGGCGCGTATGGATGTCCGTACGCTAACTGTCGATGTCCGTACGTTAACTGTAAGGCAACTTATAGCGTTTACCAAATTGGCAACATATGGTCAACCTGTATCAGCTGCCAATAGGTCAACGTAAAGTTACCGAATTGCTATACCAAAATGCTTTACAGAAATGGCCGTCATTCAACAGATGTCTTATAGATGTCCAAAAGATTAACAAAATGGCATCTAAACGGCACGAATAAATGATGTCCAAAAGATATCTTATTTATGGAATATATAGAACAGGGATAGGTGAATAATAAATGATAAAAGTTTATTGTTATCTGAAATATGTATGTACACAATATAAAGTTAATTGTATTATCTAAAATTATGAGTACACAGTTAACAATCAACTAGTATATTTTATAATATAAAGTTGATATAATTATAATTAATATAATATATATTATATCAACTTTATATTATAAAATATACTAGTTGATTGTTACCTGTGTACTAAATAATTTTAGATAATACAATTAACTTTATATTGTGTACATCCATATTTCAGATAACAATAAACTTATCATATAGTATACAGGGTGTCCCATTTTAACTTGGACAGCAAAATATCTCAAAAACTAAGCTCCACATACAAAAATGTTTCAGACAAAAGTTGTATGGTTTCAAGGGGGACATAAGATGGTACCATTGGTTTGACCTTGGATGGTCGTTTAAAGCTCACATAAATGACACCTTTAATTTCTTAAATGGAAACCCCTATTTTTCAATGCATATTCTTGTAGCTAATCTCGAGAGCTTTTCAAAACACTATAATAAAGTATTTTTTCGTTAAGAACTTTTGGAATTATGAGGCTTGAAAGTTCTAGTATTTTGACATAAATTACAAAATATCTTGTAAAACATTAAGTTTTCGGTAATGTTACCTTAATACTTTTATGCACAGAATAATGAGACGAATCAATTGGTATGAAAAAAAGACATAGTTGCTTTTAAGAAAAAG
This sequence comes from Temnothorax nylanderi, assembly GCF_030848795.1. NCBI lineage: Eukaryota > Metazoa > Arthropoda > Insecta > Hymenoptera > Formicidae > Temnothorax > Temnothorax nylanderi. The sequence continues at coordinate 14,806 of NW_027249794.1, forward strand.
TATGCAGATGCGTGTTGCAAATTACATATTTTTTCTTAAAGGAACTGTGCCTTTTTTCATACCAATTGATTCGTCTCATTATTCTGTGCATAAAAGTATTAAGGTAACATTACCGAAAACTTAATGTTTTACAAGATATTTTGTATTTTATGTCAAAATACTAGAACTTTCAAGCCTCATAATTCCAAAAGTTCTTAATGAAAAAATACTTTATTATAGTGTTTTGAAAAGCTCTCGAGATTAGCTACAAGAATATGCATTGAAAAATAGGGGTTTCCATTTAAGAAATTAAAGGTGTCGTTTACGTGAGCTTTAAACGACCATCCAAGGTCAAACCAATGGTACTATCTTATGTCCCCCTTGAAACCATACAACTTTTGTCTGAAACATTTTTGTATGTGGAGCTTAGTTTTTGAGATATTTTGCTGTCCAAGTTAAAATGGGACACCCTGTATAATATAATTAACCCTTAAATGCCACCCGGGGTCCAGCGGACCCCAGACCCTTTAGAATGATATATTTTCAAATGTTCCTGCCAAATATGGAGCTCATATTTATTTATTTATTATTTATTATTTTTTTGATTTTGGAGCCAACATTTTAACTGTTGGCGATCTTAATTTTTTATACTATGTTGAAATTGAAATTTTAACAATATAAGCATTTTATTCTCTTTTCTAAGCCTTGAACAACATTGAAAATAATTTTCATAACTAAATATCAAAAAATCAATAAGTAAGGAGACATTTTTCATGCTGGGGTCTTTTAGACCCCATGTGTCATTTACGAGATTCTTGAGAGGTGTGTCATTTAAGGGTTAATATAAATCCATATTTCACATTATTTACAATATAATGAAAGTATTATTCATAAGACTTGTACATAAAGAAACAGTAGATCTTACATAAGCAAAACACAGTCTTGTATGTAAACAACATTATCAAAAATCTACTTATTTATATATTAGGAACTTATACCTGTAATATTTATCTTATTGAAAAAAAAAACACCTATACCTATATTGATCTTATTAAATGATACTTATACCAATATCTTGATACCTATATTTATCTTATTAAAAAAAGCACGCGTAATGCATATAGACGCAGGTACATACATATATACCAAGTACAGTGATATATCACTGCTGAAGATTTTGATGTTCACGACGTTTATTCTCAGCTTTTTTCCGGTCGCCCCCACGGCGAAGCCACTCGGCAATTCGATCTTCGACAGCTTTGATTTTTGTTCCATCAAACGTGTTACGTACAGCATCTGAAAAAGTAGACTATGAGACGTGGTAGCTTTTTCACGGCGAAGAACTTAACAAAAGTGTTATATGCCATGTACATACCAATTATGACATATGGAAACGTGAATTTGGAGATTTTTGGTTTGTTCTTAGCTCCGAGGGTCCAAACAACTTGTTGAGTTAAATCATCCGTCATAACTACTTCCATTGCATATTTCACTGCTTTTTGAACCGAATTTCCGCCGATGTCTTGAATTTTTTTCATCTAGAAAAGATCAACAATTTAAACAACTTAATTACAATATTGACGAAACAATGTACCAGCACAGTTTTACAATACTCGCATACGTACAAATTGATCTCGCATTTGTCCATTGTCTTTGAGATCACGATCGAATCTTTGTAATGCGTTAATATCGTTGAATGGCATCTGGGGCAGAAGTGCATAATGACGATCTGTACGCTCCACTGGGTTATCATTTCTTCGCACTACTTCCAGCAACTCATTTACTTTTTGTAGAATCAAATTCTCAAAACGCTTTCGATTTTCTCTACAATTATCTGAAAAATAATATAATTAATACCCACTCGGCATGTTATATTGCTGAAATATTAAAACGTTCAGAGAGAAATGGTGCAGAAATAAAAATACATATTATTTTAATACGTGCTTATTGTATATTATTTTAAACATTTCAGCTTTTATTTTCTGTCAGTAAGTGCCTAATGTCTTGGGAAACATAGCTTCGATTTTCGTAAATAAAACCCTCATTGTACAATTTCATGTACTCTGTGAGAAATGCTTGTAGAAATTCAGCAGCGGATGAAAACTTTTTACTTCCATGAAACGCTCCAATAACGAATAGTTCGACAAACTGAATTCCAACAACTTTACCTAATATGGGCCACAACTGACCCTTAGAACTCTTTGATAGAGGTAGTCCATCGATATTAATGTTAATTTGGAGAATCACAGAAATTTCCGTGTCAGCATTACGCTGCAGCAATACATTATAGTTTCTGTATCTCAACTGTTCCTTCAGTGCCCTCTCTAAGCCATAATGAACATAAGTACCTCCAGCGAGAGCCTGTATATCAATTCTGTTTGGCGTGTCACATAATGTCCTGGCATCAGACGGAAGCTCAGGATGACCAAATTTCTTTAAGCCTCTCAAAAGATCGTTCACAAGGGATTGAGGTATTTTGTTTTGGATTGCCCAATGAGCAAGAAAATTTTGAAGATCAGTTATACTAGTGGGACGAGTGATAATCGATTGAGACTGATTCTCCATCTGGATATCTGTATTAGTCAGTGTCGGTCTTTCATTGATTAGCAAATTGAGATCTTCTGCGTCATCAAAGCGTTCAAAATTATCAAAGAAATCATCAATTTGATGACAAACGTCATTGGGAATATTAGAAGCACGAGCTGTTGGCGATGAGCATGAAGGACTAGACGCAGCATTATTCGCTGCATTTGCTAAATAATCGAGATCCGCTTGCACAAGGGTGCGGATTCGTCGCCTTTGCTGTCTTCGCGAGAGCTCAAGGAACGGTTTCCACCGTCTCAACGGAGGTCCCATGGCATAATCTAATAATGTATCAATTAACCCTTCAACTATTAAATGGAATTAAAACACGGAATAGATCAGTAATATTATTTTTTCTACTCACAACTTTTTCCAGATGTAGAGAAAATACTTTATTTATATTATTTATTACTGCGTGTATAACTCGGTATAACCTGAAAAGTACACGTGTGTATTATAGTCACGTACGCTTTATGATATATGCATATGTATATATATATTAAAAATATAGAAAAAGCGAAAGTATATACTTACACGTGTATTAATCACACTTTATATATTTACGCACTTTTTGTCAAACAATTTTGTCGCTTTGGAATAAAATATGTGCTAATACGTGCGGCGCAATAAAATCTCGGCTTCTAGATATTTCCATAATCAAGAAGATGTCGTAAAAATTATAACTTTCCTACATCGTTTTAAGGGGGTACATACGTGTAGACCGCAAGAAAAATAGGTAAAATTCGAGAATTTTTATCTTGGAAACTATTAATTCGATTCGATCCGGTTTTTTTTTATTTAATAGTATCTACATTGAGGCACGTTCACAAATTTTTTTAAGGGAATTCATTCCCTCGGAGCGCTGTTCTCGTGGCCGGCGTAAAATGTGTTCCTCGCGGACACGGTTCACGGTGCCCAGAATATTTCAAGAACGGCTGGATCGATTTGCTTCAAATTTACACACAATGTTTTGCGATAGTTTATCTCGTTTCCATCGGGAGATTTTTTTTTACTCAACTAGTTTTTTTTAAATCAGACTATAAAGGTCGAAAATTTGTGTCGAAACATGAATCTTGAGTTCAAACAGTCGCCGTTTCAGTAAAAAAAATTTTTTAAATAAAAGCTCCCGATGGAAATTGCTTTATGTATTGCTATTTAAGAATCCGTTTCAATTTTACGTTTCAGATCAACCGACTGCGCGAAATCTTGGGCACCGTGAACCGTGTTTGCGAAAACACATTTTACGCCGGCCACGAGAACAGCGCTCCGAGGGAATGAATTCCCTTAAAAAAATTTGTGAACGTGCCTCAATGTAGATACTATTAAATAAAAAAAAACCGGATCGAATCGAATTAATAGTTTCCAAGATAAAAATTCTCGAATTTTACCTATTTTTCTTGCGGTCTATGTGATTTCTGCCCAGTGCTCTGAATGTCAACGTGAAGAAATTCAAGCAAGCGCGGGTAAACGGTGTACCCTGTGCCGTTTGCCCATAAAACGGCCGTGCTGCTGCCCAATCCCAAGTAACCAACTTGGCGTAACGGATGCAGCCGGTCGTACTGAACAGGGGAGCGTCTCGCGAGGCGGAGCGCGGCGGGAGCTCGTCTAGCGTGGGCGGTGCCCGACACGAGCGGGGTATATGGCCCACCACGTGCCCTATATTCCTAAGGCGCGTTGACTGCTGCCTAATCCCGGATCTCCGGGCAACCGATGAGCGACGCGTTAACAGCGCATCTGTGCGTTACGTGGTAGCTGGTGAGCACGGCACCGGCGACGGCGACTCGTCAAACGTGAGCGAGGTACGCTCGACACGAGTACTACGGGGGTAGGGAGCCCCACCGGGAGGCTACCGGTGCCCTACCAGTTGGTGTCGGACTCGTAGGGGCGGTGGTTTGCATAGCCGAATGGGCGGCATGGAGGACCTAGTGTGGGTCGCGCTATGAAGCTTATGTTGCGCATTACCTGTAAAAGGGGTACTATGGTACCCCAGGTCCTGTCAGTTTGGGCTGATCTAATCCGAGTGGATCACGTTCGCTGCAGGACTGAACCCTGCTACCTGGGGAACACCACAGGTACAATAGTGAATCATAAGGGCGTTAATTACGGGAAACCGTGCCCCTACGTCGGAAGAGTCGCCTCTACCGGGGGTATGTAATCTTCGGGTATGTACTCTGTAATGGGCAAATCCACGGCGGCGGCTCTGATGCTAGCGCGAAGGGAAGTACTGATAACATTGGTCGCACTCCGACCACGGGGAAAATTCTGGGGGGGCTAACCGCCCCCCCAGACCCCCCGGTGCGGTCGTAACTATGACTCTCTTTACAGTAGTCATGCCCAAGGCTGCTCTTGGACTGTTTTGTCGACGGTTTTCTTATTTTCGGACTACGGAAAGGTAAATAATTTAGGCCGGCTCAGGGGGAGCGAGGAGACCCGCTTGGGAACCGGGTCCTCCTGGATGGGAGTCATAGTTGCTCGTTCACAAGGGGGCGCAGCCTGTTGTCTGCGCCCCAAGTCTGCCCCACCTCCAAGATCGGTGTCCGCTGGGTACCCGGCTTGCCGGGGAGCTAACGGGGTTCAGGCGACACGGGAGCATGCCCTGGGCTCTCGGCCGGTTTCGACCGATGCCAGCGGGTTTCATTCCCGTCAGGGCAACAACATCGAGAACATACCCTGGGCTCTCGGCCAGTTCCGACTGGTGCCAGCGGGTTCATTCCCGCCAGGGTAATAACGAGAGCACACCCTGGGAACACGGCCCCATTCCCCTGGAACACGGCCAGGGGGCTATACGGAGACAACCAAGGCAAGAAGCACTGGTCTTGAACGATGGGGAACACGGCCCCATTTCCCTGGAACACGGCCAGGGGGCTATTCGAAGACAAACAAGGCAAAAGATACAGGTCTGTGAGTTATCGCTCCCCTTCAATCGAAGGCGGTGCGAAAGTAGCGCCGGAGTGGGCGAATATATGGCTCTCACTATCAAAGATGAGGCCCGGCATATTGAGGAAGTGCACCCTCACCTAAGCGTCAGATATAAATGTGAATGGTGTGGCAAGTCGTATGCGTCTTACCATGCGGCTGTATGCCACCTGCCAAAGTGCCCAGCAGCCGGGGTAAATGAGGGGCAACGAACCGTAAAGCAGGGCCGGTTCGACTGCCCGGAGTGTGACAGAAACTTCACTTCACAACGAGGGCTGTCGCAACACCAAAGGCTGGCGCACCCGGTAACAAGGAACCAATTGAGATCAGAGCAAACGGCTCCGAAGGTGAATGAACAAGGACGGGGCAGAGTTTTTTTCTGCCGAAGATATCAGCAGGATGCTCGAACTCGAAGTGGAGCTCATGGGCAAGATGAACATAGCGAGAGCTATGGTTCCGTTTATGCCGGAGAAAACCCTGAAGCAAATAAGGGACAAAAGAAATGAGTCATGTTACAAAAGATGGAGAGAACAACGCCTCAGTAGTACACTTTCTAATCAAGAGGCTGTCAAGGAAGAGGACCAGCAAGTGGGCGGTGCACCACTAGAGGTCGACGAGGTTTTTGTTGATGTAGAGGAGAACGAGGATGTTTTCATGGATGCGGAAGAGACACCAGGCGATATTTACAGCTTTGAGGAGTCTTCGTCAACCATGAGTTGGAGGCAAGCCAGCATTGCGGCTGTGCTTAAGGAGCTCAAGAGTAGTGAGCCCAAGGAAACGCTGGAAGTGCAACGGCATATTATCGAGCTCCTGACGGCAAAGAGATTGCCTGACGGCAAAGAGATTGCCTGAAGGTCAGGCAATAACGCAGGCAGAAGTAGACGCAGCCTACGAGCTGGTGGTCAGTTTGTTCCACGCCCCTGCAACTGGGAAGAAAGGCGGTAATTCCCGGAAGCATCGGAGTCGGAGGAAAGGGCTCTCGGGTAGAAGCGAACGCAAAGCCCGAGCCTATGCCCTTACGCAAGAGTTATATAAAAACAACCCTGCTATGCTCGCTAAAATGGTAAGAGAGGGTATGGACATTCAAGCGCAAGATACAGTTGAATCGGTGAGTCCATTAGTGGAGAGCGTCAAGGAGCTCTACGAAGGGCTGTGGGGAAAGCCCGGTCGGTGTGATGTTGAACAGGAGAAACGAGAGGCCACGGTGCCATATAACCCAGCAGAAATTCTGCACCCTATCTCCAGTGCGGAGGTTCTGAAGCGTTTCAGGTCTACACGGCTGAGGGTGGCAGCCGGGCCCGATGGACTCCGCAAGGGAGATCTGATGAGAAATGAGGGAGGATACATCCTCCAAGCGATCTTTAACGTAATCATGCTGGCACTGAAACAGCCAAGCGCATGGCGCTGCAATAGAACAACGCTGTTGCTCAAAGAGGGCAAGGATCCCTCAGTAGCGGCCAACTACAGGCCAATTACTATCTCCTCGATACTAAGTAGATTGTATTGGGGTATTATGGACCAACGCCTGAGAAACGTGGTCCATCTAAACGCACGGCAAAAAGGCTTTGTGCCAGAAATGGGATGTTATAATAACATCAACTTGCTAAATGAAGTCCTTGCAACAGCCAAAAAGGGCAAAGGAATCGTTGTCACTCAGGTGGACATTGCCAAGGCGTTTGATAGCCTTCCGCACCCAGTTATTAAGTATTCGTTACTTAGCCAAGGGTTGCCGGAGGAAGTGGTCGCACTGATAATGGACTCGTACAAAGGAGTCAAAACGACCATGAACTGTCGTAACGAAACGTTCGACATAGAGTTGAGAAGAGGTGTCAAACAAGGCGACCCTCTGTCTCCACTCATTTTTAATATCTGTATGGATTTAATCATTGACAAGCTGGAAATGATGGAAGGCTTCCAAGTTAAGGAAGGCCTTAGCATATCGTGCTTGGCCTTTGCCGACGATATAATTTTAATAGCAAATGATCGAGTAGCGGCGAGTCGGCTTATGGATGAGCTCGTTGGCTTCCTCTCAAGTTGGGGAATGGCACTATCGATTGGGAAGTGCGTTGCCTTTGGTATTGTCACCACCAAAGATAGCTGGTATATGGTGGACCCTGAAATAGACAGTAATGGCGAGAAGATCGCCTACTGCGGCCCTGCGCAGTCAATGCAATACCTAGGCATACAGATTACTCCATGGGAAGGAGTAGTTATTAAGCGTGCAATCGCACGACTAAGGGACACGCTTCCAAGAATTAAAAGGCTACCCCTGAAGCCTCACCAAAAAGTCGAACTCCTAGCGCGGTATGTATTGCCGCACTTTCTGTACGCCTTTACCGCGGGCACTATAAGTGCCGCAGTGCTAAGAGATATGGACCAAGCACTGAGGACGGCGGTGAAAGATTATCTGCACCTCCCACAGTCTACGGCAGATGGTCTGCTATACGCATCCAAACGCAATGGCGGCATGGGCTTTCCGAAGCTCGAAATTGTTGTAACGTCCGCAACTCTAAAAGCTGGATTTCGCTTTCTAACTAATAGCGACCCGGCAATACAGGCCCTAGTAGTAGCGTCAGGGCTGGAGAACAGACTAAAGCGCCTTGCGCATGTAGCCAAACTTGGCTGGCCACTACAGTCGACCAAACAGATCGACGGCTACAAGCTCAAAGCCAAAGCAGACGAATGGAAGAGATGGGCGGATTTGCCCTCCCAAGGCAAAGGAGTGCAAGCCTATAGAAACGACAAAATAGGCAATGAGTGGCTATACCGTCCTAACCTGTTGAAACCGTCCAGGTACATTACGGCGCTCAAGCTGAGAGCGCCAATGTAGCGGCGAACAAGGTGTCGCTCAATAGAGTCGCTAAAACCGGCAACGTCATGTGCCGAAAATGCAAGGCGCAGCCGGAGACGCTAGGCCACATACTGAGGCAGTGTACGTATACCAAGTCCGGTAGGATTAAACGACACAACGATATTCGAGACTGCATTGAACGACACGTCTTGGGGCAGCGTGGCATGGCAGTAACGAAGGAGGCAAGGCTGCAGGACCCTCATCTGAGGAATCTCCAACCAGACCTGATCATACAGCATCGGGAAAGGGTCTTCGTGGTTGACATCACAGTCTGCCATGAGGATGGTGATCTCCTTGACAGAGGTAGAAGGGACAAGCTCGCTAAATATGCGTCCCTCGTAGCCCCGCTTAAAGCTCAATTAGGGGCGAAAGACTGTATGATCCTCCCGATAGTTATCGGGACAAGAGGAGCAATGCCCAGAAACACTGTTACCTGTCTACATGAACTGCAAATTAGAGACAGAGGCTCGCTGAGAACGCTAACACTGCAAGCGCTCAGGAGCTCAGTGGAACTTTTCCATATGTTTATGGACTATATGCTACACCTCTCATGTCTCCTTACAGTGCCAGACTAGAGTCAAGCTCAACAGGGTCTTCTTTCCCCGCTAATTTTTCCAAGCCCGTTCCCTTGGCAGTGGTTTCGCTAGATAGTAGATAGGGACAGTGGGAATCTCGTTAATCCATTCATGCGCGTCACTAATTAGATGACGAGGCATTTGGCTAATGCGCCGTTGCGCCTTAACAACAGCGATGCTGCTGATTAAAAACTCTTGGCTAGCTCACTGATGTAATTTTTTATACACTAACGATGGTCTGGGATCTGATCCACCCATGCAGTATTTATTTATTTATTTATTTATTTGGGAGCCTTCTACACTCCCAATTTTAAGCTATGCCGGCACTTTTGCCGTTGACATCAGTGATGCGAGTCGTTCGGATGGGCAATGCCCATGGGCACCGAACGGCGGCAGAGCCGTGCGACCGACCGCCACGGCGTACGGGCGGACGCCCCCACGTGGCTCCCCGCGGTAACGGCAACACTAAGCCGGCCAAGTTCCGCTTCCCCAAGCTGGGGACTCTGCTTCACAATTTTTCCAGCCCGTGCGCAGGAATCCCGCGGCAGATCAGTCAGATGGGTTTCCCTCCTGCGGGAGGACTTGCCAAGAGTGCTAGATAGACCCAGTCAATATAGATAGGATGGAATTAGAACGAAAGTTACACTGGATCTCGTATCCTTACTGTTTGGGCAACCTGTTGCGAAGATGAGCGATCCAATCGTTAACCTGCAGGATCGCTCAGCCAGGTCCCGTTGTTAGCAGGAACCGCACTGTCCCGAAGCGGTAAGACGCGCCGATGGCGTGATATAAATAGTCAAATGCCTCGTCATCTAATTAGTGACGCGCATGAATGGATTAACGAGATTCCCACTGTCCCTATCTACTATCTAGCGAAACCACTGCCAAGGGAACGGGCTTGGAAAAATTAGCGGGGAAAGAAGACCCTGTTGAGCTTGACTCTAGTCTGAAAATATCATTTTTTGTAAAAATGGTGCACGTTTGAACAAAAATGAAACGTTTTGTTCAAACGTGCACCATTTTTACAAAAAATGATATTTTTTAATTTCCGTACGTCCTTCTCGAGCTAATCTTATATAAAACTAAAAAATTTTTGGATTTTGGTTCCAGGTCAAAAATTGGAGGAGAAATCTTTCCGGCCGCAGAACACTAGAGGCTTCCTTTGCTGAGCTCTGGCGCCGCCATTTTGTAAAAACAAAAATTGAAAAAAATTGTGAACACATTTTAAAGTATGTACAATAAAGGCCTTTAAACAGATTTTGTATTCCATTCACTATATTCCCATAAAAAATTGTCAAAATTTCCGGGCGCTAGTGTGGTGTTACCCCTTAAGATGGCTCTGTACACATTGAGTAGGAGCTGGGGATGAGCTCTCCACCAGACACCCCTAAGGAAAGAAATAATATTCGCTGTAACCCTGGCTTTAGAGATCAAGTAGTCCATGTGAGAGGTGCCAGAAAGCTTAGAGTCAAGAACAACACCCAGAAATCGAACTGTTTCTGTTGAGGGGTGTCTTCCCATTTAATACGGCCCTGCGATAGCCAAGATTACCCGAGCTTTGTCGAGCGAGATCTTTCGGGTTGCGTCAGCGAGATCTTTCCCGGCGGCGCGAGGCCGGCGTGAGTTAGTCGTTAGTCGCGAGCTGACTGTCGCTCAAGAGTAACGGTTACCTAAATATACATATTACGTTGAATAAAGAATATACAGTTTTGTTAGCATCGAATACACGTGTTCGAACATTTATTCTTCTCCAGAAATTATCCTCTCCTTTTCCAGCTGACAACAAAGATAATTACTCCGTTCTGCGCTAACAGTTTCCGAGGGACCAATGACCCTATCGTCTATTTTAATGACAAAACTATCATAGTTGCGCTTAAAACGCGAGAAGATGATAAGCTGGGTTTTGGTAGGAGAGATCTCAAGTCCTCTACCTCTGAGATATTTTTGTATTTGCTCTAAAGATTTTTGCAAAGATTCGATCGCTTTCCGGAGTGAGGATGCCGTTGCATATATAACTATGTCGACTGCGAACTGGAGGATTTTGGTACGCCAATGAAGTAACTTCGCTATTTTTCTTAAATATATATTAAATAAAGTCGAACTTAGCACTGATCCCTGGGGCGTGTCCTTCCGTGAGATATGAGGGGGAGTAAGCTTTCCATCGACAACGAACTGCACATTGCGGGAGTGAATAAGATTTTGGACAAACTGACAGATTCTCTTAGGAAAGCTGAGCTCCAATAGAGCTTGTATTAGAATGTCGGGAACGACATTATCAAAAGCGCCTTTGACATCGATGAATAAGGCCGCAGTCATTTTATTTTGAAGAAATCTTTCTTGAATTTCAGACGTCAGTATGGCTTGGGAATAAGATATACTAAAAAGTGCGACCAAGATTCCGGAAAAGCACCCTCCAGGAACAAGTTATTAAGGACCCTTAACAGCAATTTTCTCAGGGAGGTAGGAAGGGTTTTAAGAATCTGATAATCTATTCTATCAATTCCTGGGCTGGATTTTAGCTTAACGGAGTTAAGAGCAGCTTCAAATTCTTGATACTGGAATGCATTATCCATCCAACAAAGGGACTCAGATGTGGAGGCGGAATTATCTGGGATATTTTGTGGCTCAGAATTGCACGAGGGAGGACAGATATTGGCCATTGCGGTCTCAACCTGTTCGTTATTCGCACCTGCAGACGGATTAGCCGACGCCAATTTGCGGTTTCTGTACCTCTTCAACATCCTCCAGACCTCCGAGGTGGGAGTTAGAAAGTCTAACGAAGAACAATATTCTCTCTATCCATCCCTTTTGGTCTTCCTCAAAATTTTTCTAGTTTCAGAGAGCTGCGCCCGATAAGCCTGTTAATTGGCCACTGCGGGATTTTTGCGGTATATTTTACAGACTCTTTTCCTGGCCTGAACTGCTTCTGAACACTCCTTGGTCCACCAAGGAGCGGGAGGAGGGCCGACGCAAGTACCATCCTTGTTCCGGTATCTCAAAGAGGCTGAGTCTCTAACGGGAGGAGAAAATTCACTGAGAACATTTTCAATATGGTCAAAAAAGGCACGGTATTGCTGCAAGGGCTCATTATCACTCCACTCAAGAACATTTCTCTCCAGGGACCGTATTCTCGAGCCTGTCCTAATGATTTTCGTATGCGACTTTCTATTTGAAAAGCATTGAATTTTGCATGCGAGTTTCATGAAAACGATTCGAGAATAGGGCTCCAGTTCCTCAGCGTGCGCTTGGAGAATAGAAGCAAAGCTCCTCCACTGTTCTTTTGATAGTTTGTGTTTATAAGAAAACACATTTACAGATTTAACCTGCCGATTGACGTGAACAACAATCGGGCAATGATCGCTGCCCATCCCATACAGCACAAAATATTTTCAAAAAATATTTCTACATATTTCTATAAAAATATTGCAAGAAACATTTTAAAATGGTTTTAAGAATATTTTAAAATAGTTTAAAAACCGTTTGTGGTAACATTTTTAAGAATATTTTAAGGTTTTGTATGACCCGTAAGATCTCTGCCAAAAGTTTAAGAAACGTAACATAAAGCTAATTAACATATTTAAGAAGATATTCTTTACTGGAAAGTAATATTTATATTAATATTTTATTAAAATAACGGTTGCCTGTGTTTTTAAGAGCTATAGAGACATTTTTATGCATATTTTCTCGTATGTAAACTTTCACTTTTAATGGTTTTTAGAAAGACTGTACCTCCCTGGTAAAAATTACCGTTAGAAACGGATGGAACGTGCATTCTATCCGTTTCTGACTGTTTTACTATGCGTTTCTTTCCCTGCAATTACGGATAGAAGCAGATGAAAAGTGTTGCAGATTCTATAAGACTGTGTACGCAAATACGGTGAGGAAGGCTAACTGCATCTAACTGATTCCTAACGGAACGGAACTTCTATCTGAACCTATGCGCAGACGAATTATGAATCCTATTCGTTTTTATACGTAGCCAATTTTGAATGTCTATCCGCATCTGATTGCAAAACCAGGCAGGATATCTATCTGCATTTGCATGCAATTATGATTTGCCCGCTCTATCCGTTTCTAACTGCAAATGCATTTTATTTATTTCTTATTACTGCAAATACATGTACATTGTGGGAGGTTTATAGTTATCAGGTAGATTCTACCTTTAAACGCCAGGAGAAGGGATTCCTTTAGTTACGACACTGTAATTTTTCTGGTTGTCGCCTGACAGAACGCCTGCTTATATATTATGGCTGGTTGTATTTTAAATGTGAGAAACGCTTTCCATCATGCGCCGCCTAGCGGCGTCGTCGCGAAGATGCAGATGGATGCGGTATCCGCAATTACGGATAGATACCGTCAGCATTTGATGCGTACAGAATGCGGACAGAAACATACAGGATTCGTATCCGTAGTTGCAGACAAATTCCTATAGGTCGACATTGCGTACAGATGCAGATGGATGCGGTATCCGCAATTACGGATAGATACCGTCAGCATCTGATGCGTACAGACTGCGGATAGAAACAGACAGGATTCGTATCCGTAGTTGCAGATAAATTCCTGTAGGTCGACATTGCGTACAGATGCAGATGGATGCGGTATCCGCAATTACGGATAGATACCGTCAGCATCTGATGCGTACAGAATGCGGACAAAAACAGACAGGATTCGCATCCGTAGTTGCAGACAAATTCCTATAAGTCGACATTGCGTACAGATGCAGATGGATGCGGTATCCGCAATTACGGATAGATACCGTCAGCATCTGATGCGTACAGACTGCGGATAGAAACAGACAGGATTCGTATCCGTAGTTGCAGATAAATTCCTGTAGGTCGACATTGCGTACAGATGCAGATGGATGCGGTATCCGCAATTACGGATAGATACCGTCAGCATCTGATGCGTACAGAATGCGGACAAAAACAGACAGGATTCGCATCCGTAGTTGCAGACAAATTCCTATAAGTCGACATTGCGTACAGATGCAGATGGATGCGGTATCCGCAATTACGGATAGATACCGTCAGCATCTGATGCGTACAGAATGCGGACAGAAACAGACAAGTTTTTCTATTGCAAAAGCTTATAGATGCTGTATGCCGATAGATTTCCATTAGATACAGTTATACGTCGTTACATTTTCTGTCTGTATTTGCAGATACAATAGTGCTGCTTACAGAAACGGATAGAGCTAGACAAGCTTGCAATTACAGCGGATAGGATTCCGTTACATACCATCAGAAATTCTATCTGTTTCTAACTGTTTCTAACGGTAATTTTTACCAGGGCTGACTTGCAACTGACACAAACGAAAATCTGAAAGTGTGAAAATCTTTAAAAAGTAACAAAACATAGTAATTACTGTTTAAAATTACTAATAAAATTATATTACGTTATTTATTTAAGTCATTTATTAATAAATTAAATACAATAGCTCTCTTATAAAAAAGTATTTTGATCGCGGCAACGTCGCATTTTCTGTAAGTTGGTAGCATTGATCTCACTTGACTCGACATCAGCTGCGTGAACGCGAAGTGTGCTCCGAGCACGTGTAATATACAGACGCATCGTTTGAGGTTAGTTTTCGCTTGCGCTACGAAAATGCCGAAAGTAAAACGTTACATGTGGAAAGGAAAAGTTGTCACTGAAAAAGTGTACAATCAACGGTTAGCACAGACAAATACTGGGAAACGTAATTTGAAGACATGAGTCGAAACTACACCAGATGATTGTATGGAAAATACAAGTACTGCGGAGAAAGAATCAACAGATATCGATGAAGAACAAGATCTTTCGAATGAGCCTGGTGAAGGACGCCGAATCGTGGATTTAAAATTTCTCGGTGAACAGTTATGGTGCACATCTTGCAAAGAAACTGTATCATTAAAGAATATTGAACAAGAAGAACGTCGAGGCCTTGGATCTGTTTTGCTCATACGATGCCATAAATGTTTATTGGTTAATCCTGTTGTAACGGGAAAGCAACACACTCCACCTGGAAAATCAAGACGCAACTCACGATTTGATGTTAATACCAAATTAGCAATAGGTTAGTATTATTTATATAGCAAACTATTATTTATGATACTTTAAAAACAAGCCTAATATACAATAAATAAACAGCCACATATACATAAGTTAAATTTTTTTCTAGGACTGATCCACAGCGGAATAGGTTTCACAAATTTAAACAAATTGTTAGCTTGTTTAAATATTCCACCAATAAATTTCAAGACGTATAAGAGATACGAAGCAGAAGCAGGAGGAGCACTGGAAATAGCAGCTAAAGAAAGTTGTCAGCGTGCAGTTGAATTAGAGCGACAACTAACGTTAGAAAATAAAGCGACTATTGAAGAAAACATGTAATTTTGTATTTCATTTTACAATTGAATTCGCTTTAAATTGTACATTGATTTGAGTTTCTATTATTTAGATATTCAACTATGATAATTGTATATTATAACTCTAACATTTTTGTATTTTTATGATTGCATGAATTTTAAAATGTTATATTTAAATTCAATTTAAAAATCAACTTTGAAATGAGATAATCATTAAAATAAGAAATAATTTTTTGATGCGATATAATAATTTGCTATATGTAATATCCTGTCGAATTCGAATAAAAATGATTTTTAATATACTTTTTAATAGGCCTGACAGTGTGAGATCTTGTTTCAATATATCCCAACAATCCTCAATAGATCCTCATCCTGTAACGTTCGATACAGTAGTTCGTGTGATGGCGTCTTATGATATGGGGTGGACTACAAGAGGAACTGGTCGCGACTATGATAGTCTTAATGGTTTTGGATCTATAGTAGGCCACTTCAGTCAGCAAATTTTAGATTACTCAACATGTAATCGAAAGTGCAAAAAATGTGACATAGGACATACTCCTTTCGATCATGATTGCAGACTGAATTTTAGAGGCTCTGCCAAAGCCATGGAATCGCATGCAGCAAACAAACTAGTCAATGAAAGTGATATTTTAAAATCGAAAAATGTCGAAATTGGCATTCTTGTTGGTGACGACGATAGTTCCGCCATAGCTGCTTGTCGAGCAGGTGCTTCGCATTCAATTGCAAAATTATCAGATGTCAACCATACATCCAAAGGAGTGAAGAAATGCTTGTATAATATAGAAAAACAGCACAAAGAGTTGACAAAAGACGGAATAACCTACTTTCACAGATGTTTCACATACGCTATGACCCAGAATAGGGGTAAAAGTACAGCTATGGCCGAGGCGATAAGGAGTATCTCTTATCACGCGTTTGATTAGCATGAAAAATGCGGCCAATGGTGTGGATACGTGAAAGACAAGGAAAATTATAATCACAGAATGATTCCAGATGGCTTTACAGACTTAAAATTATTTGAGGCACTTAAGGAAGTCTTTGATAAACTGGCATCAAATGCAGAAAAATTTTCTGTAGGCGCCTCCAGTAACGTAAATGAAAGCCTTAATGCAAGTATGGCTAGTAAGGCGCCTAAATCTAAATGTCTAAGCCTAACAGCATCAGCCGATTATTATCGATACGCTTTTGTTGTTGCGCAAAAGAACATTGGAGAAAGTTATCCCCAAATAGCTGCAAAAATGTTGACATTGTCGCCTGGTAAACATCATTCCAAGCACGTTAAGAAAATTTATTCAATTAAAAAACGACGACAAATAACAACAGCAAGTCGTGCATTTAAATTGAGGCGTATGCAATTAAAAAAATATAGAGCTTCTCTACGATACCAAAGAGAACTTTTAGAAGGTGTTACTTACGAAAGTAATTCTGCTTTATTGAAAGAGCCAGCCGTACAAATAAATAAAGAATGTATGAGTGATGATGAAGGTACTATGGAAGAAGATATTCCCATAGTATATCTTGACCTCGAAACCTCAGGATTTCAAAGAAATTGCGATATTTTGCAAATTGCAGCCAAATGTGGTAAAAATTCTTTCGACGTTTATATTCAACCTAGTCAAGAGATTTCTGCAGCTGCCACTGCAGTACATGGTCTTCGAAAATGTCAAGCAGAGTTAATGCTGTATGGTAAACCAGTTCCTTCAGTTCCACCACGCTTGCAATAACAAATTTGTATCAATGGTTAATTTTATTAAAAAAGAAATGTTATATAGCGGTACATAATTTGAGTTTTGATGGACCAAGATTGATTGATTTAATAACAGTTTATTCTTTAAGCGAAGAGTTTGCTGACATTATTGTAGGATTTATAGATACCTTACAGGTTATAAAAAAAGAAACTAATCGAAAAGGTAAAGGAGAATGTTCAATTACAGGATTAGCAAATTGGCTTAAAATTTCTAGTGCAAATGTTCATAACGCAGTGTAAGATGTATATATTTTAGAAAAAATTATTAGTAAATCTGGTATTAGTTATAAAACATTAACAAAATATGCAGTGAGTTATGCAGAAAAATCACAAAAGTGGATTGTAGATAAGCGCATAAATAGTCTGCTTCCAGATTTAAGTCCATTAAACGGTATAGTGAGTTTAGATATTAGGAAAAAACTGGCACGAGCTTCTATATTAAGGGGGTATTCTACTCTAAAACGCGCTTTTTTCGGGATTTTTTACAAGAAACCAGTGAAAATTGTTAATATCAGCTTTTTATGTATACACAGTAAAAAATTTTGTGTCAATAGAAGTCCACTCTCAATTTTGTGTTAAAATAACTCATTCATCGTGTTATTTTTGACATTTAGAAATGTTATAAATGTCGATATAACATTTCTAAATGTCAAAAATAACACGATGAATGAGTTATTTTAACACAAAATTGAGAGTGGACTTCCATTGACACAAAATTTTTTACTGTGTATATTTTATTATCTTTAGAGAACATAAAAAATATTTTTTGAAGCTGAATTAATGAATACAGGGTGTCTGGTAATAATCGCCGGACCTCTTGTATGCAAGTAGAGTGAGTTAAACCGAGTAGAAAAGTCCTCTATCATTTTGCGAAATTCGCAATACTTATTGAGAAATTAATTGAAAAAGATCGGCCAATCCACGCGAGTAGAAGCCGGCGCGGCCAGAAGAGACGTCCCACATTCCCACCGTAAAGCCCCTTGCACAATGCCAGGCAACAGGCAATAGGAACAGGGAATAGAAATCAGAAATCATGTATAAATGCAGAATAAACAGTGACACAGGCAACAGACACAGAGTTTCCGTCACGTTGGAAATTCTGTGCCTATTGCCTGTTGCCAACCAATCATAGTATTCGAATTTTTTAGGTTGTAATTAACGATTTTTTTGTTATTTCCTGTTCCTATTGCCTGTTGCCTGGCATAGTGCAAGGGGCTTAACCCCCGTACTAGGCGCGCGGCGAAGCAGTGGAAGGGACGCTGCCGCTGGCTCGCGAGCGGCACGTAAAGCTCCTTGCACAATAGCTTTGTCGGCAACTTTATCGTTGTCGCTATCGCTATCGCTATCGCCTATTGTGCAAGGGGCTTAACGCTAAAGCTCCGCGTCGAATTATTCTCTCTCTCTCTCTCTCGCGCGCGCGTACGAAATAAAAAATATTATGCTGTCAGAATAAAACGCCATTCACGGTCCGAGCTTGGATCTTACAATTAGTAGCCTAATAATAATATTTTTTGTGTATTACACATAATTTTTTCTCCAACAATTTAGTAGACTGCGCGCCGACTAAATTGTCTGCAGACTTGCAACACAACAGCTCCCGTTGGAGTAGTAAAATTCTCCCCCTCCCCGTAATTAAATTGATTTGATTTAACTATTACTACGTTTACGCGAGCGTTACTTTTGTAGTAACTTACGATAATTCCTTCTCGTAAACGGGATTTTGTAGTAACTTACGATAATTTACTTCGCGTAAACGTAGTATGTGACGCTAAACATCTAAATAACTGTAAAGAATTTATTGCGAAAAATTTTATGTAGTGCACAAAAAATATTATTAGGCTACTAACAATAAGATCCAAACTCGGACCGTAAATGGCATTTTATTCTAATTTGATCATGCTGTCATTTCCTCGCCACCTTGCGGTATACAGCACGGCGCATTTTTTTTTAAGTGGTATCCCCAGTAGGTCTAATCCACTCTCATAAAATTTAATGCAACAATTGTTCGAAGTGCCTCCCTCGTTCTTGTAAACAAAGTTCGGCCCTTCGAGTAATATTGCGCGTCGCGCGATACGCCATTTCTGGCGTGATGGTATTAAAAGCTGCGAGAATTGCTTCTCGTACTTCAGCTTCTGTACCATCACGCCTGTGCTCGATTACGGCTTTAATGTGGCCCCACACGAAATAATCCAGCACATTAAGATCTGGCGATCGCGGCGGCCAGATGATTGGGCCACCTCGACCCACCCATCTGTCCGGATAATGCGCGTTTAAAAATTCGCGTACTTGCCGAGAGAAATGTGCAGGAGCCCCGTCGTGTTGAAAAATTATTTCTGCTCTTGCATGAAGAGGAATATCTTCGAGGAGAGCAGGCAACTCATTTTGAAGAAAATTCCTGTATATCTCTCCATTTAAACGGGGCGGTAGGAAATAAGGACCGATCTAAAAATTGCCAAAAAAAATGATTTTTAAAGCTGCGAAAGAAAATTCCTTAAATAATTTTAAATAGCTCCGATGATTAAAATTAAATATGAAGAATAGGGCAAGGAAAGCCGTAACGGGATGCTCGTGTTAAATTATTTTTAATAAATATTTTTCCAACCATAGTAAACTGCGCGCCGACAAATCGTCAGACTTGAAACACAATTTTGGTTGGTGTAGTAAAATTCCCTTCCACCTCCTTAATTAAATCGTTACGATTTAATTTTTGATGCTAAGCATCTAAAAATTGTAAAGAAATTTAGTGAGAGAGAATTTTACTACACCAACCAAAATTGTGTTTCAAGTTTGACGATTTGTCGGCGCGCAGTTTGCTATGGTTGGAAAAATATTTGTTTATTAAAAATAATTTAACACGAACATCCTGTTACGGCTTTCCCCCCTTGCCATATTCTTTATAATAAAATTCCTTAACTTACTAAGTAAATTTACTACTTACGATTCGGTCCGCTGTTATTCCCGCCCATACATTTATCGCCCAGCGATATTGAAATGCGCGATCTCGAACGACGCGCGACGTGCGGATTTTCTTCTGCCCAATACAGATAATTTCGTGTATTAAACACGCCATTCGGGGTGAATGTAGCTTCATCCGTCCATAGAATACGGTCGGGGAAAAAATTATTCCGCCGACACTGCACGAGAAATCCTGTATGTGTTTCGCTGACTGTTAATATTTATTAAAAACTAACGCAAAAACATTAAATAAAGATAATAAAAATACCTTCACAAAAATAGATGCGCTGTTCTTGATCTCTCGGAAAAAGTTGCTGTACTCCCTGATGATGATACGGATGCTGTCTGTTCCGACGTAAAACACTGTGCACTTTGTATCGCGAGAAACCAAGCAGCCGAGACACATAGCGTACGCTGTACCTGGGGTTTTCTTCGAACACCTGCTTTCCTCGTCGTTTACACGAATCTGCATCGGTGCACCAGCGTTTCGCCGATTTAAAACCACACTTCCCGTATCTCTGGCGCGTTGCACACACCTCGAAATTACTTTGTCATCGGGATGTCGTTCACGCTCGGGAAATCGTTCCGCGTAAACACGAGCCGCGCCAACAGCGTTTTCTCCGGCTATTCCGTACGCGATAATCATATCGGTGTATTCTCTTGCAGTATATCCCGCCATTTCTTTATAATTTTTATAAGACACACAGATCGAATTCTGGGCACCTACTGTTGTGGAACGACGAGATCGAAAGAAAGCCGCTAACAAATGCTTTATTTGTTCCTAAGGTCATTTGTTTCAAACGCTGCTCATCAAGCATTTGTTACCGGCTTTCTTTCGATCAAAACAAATAGGTAACAAATAACTTAGGGCGGCAGTGTGGTCTAGTGGTAGAGCGCCAGACTCGTAATCTGAGGAACCAGGTTCGAGTCCACTAGAGCCATGTAAACATGGAATGTTTTTCCGAGGCTGCGCCCCTCCGTGCAAGATAGGCTCTTGTGCGGAGCAAACTGGGCTCCGTCTTTCGGAAAGAGACGTTAAGCCGTTGGTCCAAAAGGGTTAAAGTGAGAGGAGAAAGGGTAGTAGTGTAAAGGTTTGGGTAACGTTCCTTATAAAAACGACTTGCAAACCCTGCGGGGATAAGCAATAAAGATAGTTTATGAGTTTTTTTTTAATAAACAAAATGTTTACATATAAATTAATAATCGATGGTTATAACATTATTTATTACATTTTGATATTAATTATATTTCGATACACAGGAGGCTCTATTGAAAAAAATAACGGACCTCTGTAGTATTTGTTATCCTTTACGGAGAGTGACGGAGAGAGAGGTTCTAATGTGACGTCATAGTGCGCTGTTGCCGGATCTCCGTACTTACGAGTTCAGCGGGTTCAGCGAGACCAAGCGAGACTGTTCTGTTTGCTTTTTATTCAATATTTCAGAAAATATCCTCGAAGTCATAATTTTTTTGGTTCTAATTTGTTTGTAAGATGTTTATTAATATTTCTGCAAAGTTTTGAAAGTATGCCATATTTTCTTCGATATTAATTTCTCAAATAAAGTTGAAAAAATAGTGAAACTTGATGAATTCCCATAAGAGCCCATGTTAAATTCAAATTGTTATAACTTTTGAACGGGCCTCGCAAACTTGTTCAAACTTGGCACAATGCTTTATTATTATAATACTCATCACCTGACAAAGTTTGAAGAATTTGGCATTTTTTCTTCTAAGGGGTCATACAACCTTAAGAATTTTTAAAAAATATTTTTAAAAATGTTCTTTTTTATCACCCAGACAATATTTTCTTAAATATTTGAAATATATTTTTGAAATATTAATTCAAATCTATATATTTATTGTTTTATAATCTCGTTCCAAAATATTTAAAAAATATTTTAAATTTATTATTGGTTCTGTAATCTTTTTTCAAATATTTTTGAAATATTATGAAATATTCTTAATTAAGAAAGATGCATGGTAGCGCATCTTTCCGTGTTAGTTTGCAACGACGCCGCTAGGCGGCGCATAATGGTAAGTCTAACTCGTAAGTAAATTTCAGTTGGGGGCTAATATAAGCAGGCCTCCGGCGAAGCAAAATCATGACATTCGCAAGACATTATAATTTTTGCTAGCAATACAACGCAAGGCTCACCCAACACTGCTGTGATGATATAGATATACAAAATAATATATTTTCTAAAGTAAGATGTAAAGGTGCATATTTTTCAAATATTAAAAAAATCTTTTAAATGTGATTGCTTGCAATAATTATTGCTGATTGGGAATTTATTTTTTGAAGCAATATTTTTAAAAGATTTTACAAATATTATTGAATATATTTATTTGCAATCTTTTAAAAATATTTTTAAAAATATTTTTCTGACATAATCTGGCGGACATAGAAACATTCTAAAAATATTTTTGTGAATTATTTTAATCTTCCTAAAAAATATTTTTAAAATATTTTTAAAATATTTTGTGCTGTATGGGATTGTATCACGAATAGTAAAAGATTCACATAATGGAGCCAGATTAGACGAACAAATTGCCAGGTCTATTAATGACGGCGTGATACCCGGAGGGGGAATGTAGGTAGGCGAATTGGAATTCATAAGTTTGAACAGGGATTGGTCAAGGATATCAGCGACACAGGTACCCGCAGGGTTAGTCCGAGTTGCTCCCCAGTAGGGGTGATGGGCGTTTATATTTCCCATAAGGAGAAAGTTAATGTTATGTAACATTTAATTCACAATTTAGTACAAGTTATAAATAATACGTTTCAACTTCGAGTTATCTTCAACGACGCATGATAGATAAATTAAATCGAGAATTAAATAATTACACGTTCTCTGACGCTTACGTTCTCTCTGTTACGGTTGCGTGCGTAGTCGTATTCTATCTGCATGAGTAAGATACTCATCCTTTCCTAAAAGAAATCTACTTAAACGAACCAACAAGAATTATTTGACCATCATATGGAGAACACAATGTGCTAAATTGTAAATTATGTATTTAAACTGTCGATCTACCAATCAAATGCATTTCAATAGCTGCGGATAAATCAAATAAAAAGAAAAGAAAGAGAGGTGCATATACGAAGAAGAGATGGAACAAACGGGCGTTGCAAAGTGACGCTCGGCATCGAAACGAAAGCGCGCCTCGATATCGCCGCGATGGAGAGGAACATGTTGGCTAGGAGAGGGGCGAGCTCAGTCTCTTGGGTGCCACCATCACAGAGTTTGAAGATTCGAAGCTGAGGGACCAGTGCAGGCAGATCATGGGACGTGAGACCCCCCACTATTTGACATGGGAAACCACTACCATATACGTTAGAGACCCTGTAATAAGAGACTGGCTATAAGGCCAGTTTTGTCAAAATCCTGCGAGAGAGAAGGATATACATTCATATCGCTTTCTCTTT
Organism: Temnothorax nylanderi; assembly: GCF_030848795.1. Classification (NCBI taxonomy): domain Eukaryota; kingdom Metazoa; phylum Arthropoda; class Insecta; order Hymenoptera; family Formicidae; genus Temnothorax; species Temnothorax nylanderi. The sequence continues at coordinate 38,201 of NW_027249794.1, forward strand.
CTCTCTTATATTTCTTTCTCTTTCTGTTTCTCTCGCTTTTTACAAAACTGGCGGACCAATCAAAACTAGCTGTCTTATGGCTAGTCTCTTATTATAGGCCAGTCTCTAACATATATGACATATCGGTGTAGCCGAAGCCGAAGTTCACTGAGGCGAACCGAACGTGCCGAGTAGACAGTAGACACGGAAATCTATGTCGCGGACACATCAAAGTGAGTCGGTCGCGCCGTACGGACATACTTCAGTGTGCTCTTCGCGATAACGATTCTCTTTTGTTTTGTCGTGTTCTAATATACACAAACTTGACTTAGTTTACGTTGTTTTACTTATTATTCCATTACTTTAGTCTCTCTTATTTTTTGTTGCACATTTATTTTAAAATTAACCGTATATTTTCATTTCATGTTTAGACAAGCATGCGCCTTTGAAAATATATAGTTGCTCGCAAACGTTAGCGCGTATTATTATTTTTTTGCAGCAAATTGAGTGTTTTCCCTAGCGGTGCGCGAATATCGGAGCAGTCTTGCTCCAACCTCGAGCAGTGTTACATGTTCGATTTCTTAAGAATCACTAAAGTTTTGTATTATCAATTCGCGCAATTTTTCTTTTTTAATCTCACACTCCTCAACATTTTTTATTTACCGCTGTTTTATGATACTAATGTACGCGCTTAATAATTATGAGCATATATGTATGTATTTGCGGTGTGAAAGTAAATGTGTGCGTGGGTCAAGTAATATAACTCCACCTATCGTAATCGTAATGCATGTAACCGAATTAGAATTTGGAGCTACGGAGCAGTTAGCGAAAGAAAGTCGAAGAATACGGCCAGTAAGAATAGGTGCGAAAAGGGAAGCTCAACGGTACGGACAATTAAACGAGAGACTATATATGCTTGTCGTTTTGCTGATGAAAAAACAAAAGTTTTTATACAAATGTTTTGTACGAAAATTAGATGTAAAAACTTGTAAACTCTTGTGAGACATTAAGACCAAAGAAATTTCCAACGGCAAATAATTTACGTGGCTCCTACACTAATTTCTTTACACGCGCTCAAGATCCGATTCTTATATCTGTGCGTGGGGTGACGCAAGAGGCACTGGCTCTTTGAGAAGACGAGTGAGAAGGGTTTGGGCCTTCATCTCGACCATCCCCATCCTCTGAATTCCCGCATTTCCTCTATTAAAATTTTATCCTATCCCCTCAGTCAATTCTCAGATTTCGAATCTGCTATTGAAGATTTCAGAAGATCACCGCGACCATTGTCTGGAAAATTAAAGGTCAAAAGGGTAAACGCTTCTTCTACTCGTCATGCCGTAGATTCAGGTAAGCCTGTCTCCGATTTCTATTGCATCTTCATTTACTGCTATTTCATCTGCTAGCGGTGCTGTACCCATGGACTCTAACAGCGAAGTTTCTTGACTCGCGCTCATCTTTCGATCTCCCTGAGAATTCTAATAAGTTCCTTCACATTCTTTATAACGCTACTACACGCAAATAAGTACATATTACCTGCAAGTAAATATTACTTGTTCTAAGTATTTGATAAGTTTAAAAAAAATGTGTGGATAAAAAACTTGTTTTGAGTAAATAATTTGGTTACATAGTACCAATGGCCAATTAATTGGGATCAAATTAAAATATTGTTCAGAATAAGATACTATTTGCTGAAAAGTAATAAATTATTTATTATATACAAGATATATAAAGTGAAATGTAGAAAATATTTATTTATATAACTATTCTATGTACTGGTTTTTAATGTTGCGCTACTAAAATTGAGTAACTCTTTACCACATTTGAATAAACAGTTGTTCAATTTAAACTATTTACAAATTAAATCTTAATAAAACGCTTGTTTTAGTAACAAAGTATTAACTTAAAAATTAATTGTTTCATGAAAAACTTGGGCACAGACTTTAAACAGACTTAGTATTTACTTAGAAATGAGCATCCAAAATCTAAAAATGAGAAAGCATTATCTCTTTTTAAATTAATGTTTGTTTTATTACACATAACAATAACATGGTTTTTAATAAATATTTTATAAACTTATTAAATATTTATTGAAATGTAATATATTATTTATCTAAAATAATTAAAATTGGCTTAAAATGATTTTATATTGATTTTAACTTATGTATATTAAATATCAAATTAACTAAAATATTAGTGACGTGCACAGGTAGTTACACTGAAAAAGAAAATTATTATTTACAAGAAAAATGATTTCTATACATTTAATTTCTTTAATTCAAAGAAGTATTAGGTAGATTTAAGAAAACATTTTTCTAAATTTAAAATATTTTCTCAAATCTACCTAATATTTCTTTGAATTAAGGAAACTAAATTCATAAAAATCAATTTTCTTGCAAATAATAAATTTTATTTCAGTGTAGGTGATGTACCCGCGCTGTGTATCACCAAGAAAGAGTGGCGGGCGCTGTGCAATAGTGTCCAAAGCGCTGCAACGCGTACAGAACTTTCTACATGTTGTAATTAATATATGTATTATATATCAATTATATAAAACAATAATATATGAAACTTTATATAATATAGAAAATTACTTAATCACTATATCAATACAATATTAGACATTTAGTATGAAAAAGGCACAGTTTGAAATAAATAAAGTATAGCGTTTATTTTCTATAATTATTACCTACACTATTTATTAATATTCTTTAGGTACATAAACTTATATAACATATAAACGTTTATATATAGTACCTAATATATATTATATATTTTTTTACTTTGAACTCAAAATTAACTTCTTTCGCTTATACTAAGAAAAAAATGTGCATGGAATATAATTTCTGTTATTAGATAGAAATATTTTTTATAAACCTTATAGTCTACGAGTATGTTTTGCTGTATTATGGCCCAATTGTTATTGTGGCCCTTTGTTTCACTTCAAATGATTGAAAATGATTACAATAACAAACATTTGAGTATGTTTGACATAGAAAATAAACTTTTTTCAGAGAATTGACTAATATGTACTTCATTTTTGTAGATAAAAAATTAAAGTTATTACTCATATTTATAATATTATTGATTGTGTAAAGTGTACCATTGATCCTAACCCATGAAACTGAATCATAATCATAAAATTATTCGGAAGGTAGAATCTGTTTTTAATGTTATCGAAATCTTTAACTAACAATAATTTTTATTGTATCTCCTTTAATCACTTGTAATGAAAAACCTTCGTCATTAATAAATCTATTACAAAGATACAATTGATGCTTAAGAGCAAAAGTATAGGATGGGTTCTTGCGCGATGTAACTACTTTATTATTATTCTTGAACATTTTATGCTTGCCTTTAAAACTAATAGAAGACATATGCTTTAATGGGCCAAATTTACGCATAAGCTGACCATAATGAAGTAAATTATGATGTTTTAATCTGAGTTTACCCTCAAAAAGCTCCAAGTATAATTTCAAATATTGAGAGACAATGGATATGACAGAAATAATGTCGAATAAAACAATATTAGCGATTTGACGCATCATGAGATATACAGTTTCCATATCGGATTTCCTATAGGGACTAAATCACCAACAAAAGTGACCAAATTATTAACAAGATAATGCATTTCCGAAGCAATAAGAATAATTTTTTAATTTTTTAATTGCTTTATGTTTTTAAATGAGAGTTACGTTTTTATCACAACTTGAACTAACAGTACAAATTCTTTCGTTTAATATTTGTACAGTAAAGAATTTATATTTATCAATAAGATTGCTCAAAACTTTAGCCATATCATAGCGGCAAACACCTTCGAGTATATATCGTGCATAGGATCGACTGACGCGTTGCTTATCACATGATATCTATAAGGGATATTATTGAAAACGCATTTTTCTGTTACACCAAAAGAATGATTAGAAGCATGTTCTGAATAATTATCAACTGTCCTTAAAATTTTGGAATTTTCTACTGTCATATGTTGTATTTGTTTTTTAGTAGCTACACATATTCTACAATAATACAACTGATTAAAATTTTTACTGAACCCAAGAATAGTATTTAAACCTAGGTTATCCCCTGCTGTATAACATAATTTTAAAAAAATCTTTGTTTTTTTTATTATTTTTATTTATGACAATCCCATGACTCACAAGCTCTCGAATTTCATTAACAACGTTAAAAATTGTGTTATTGCCCACCAATTTATGGTCCTTATATTTATGCAACTGGACTAAAAATATGTTTTCTAATTTACTCGCATATTCTGGTTGAAAACATGGAATACAACAGTACACTGCTCCAAGTTCATTTTTACATTTTCGAGAATCCAACGGATTGTTAATCTCAAAATCATCAAAATAAATTATGAGAGAAAGAATATATTCACTTGTTTCGTTTAATGCAGATTCCCAAAATTCCCCTTGAAAAACTGACTGCAAGTTTTTACTTGTTCTACATTTAACAGCAAATGAATCTATTGCATCGAACACATTGGAGAGTTCCAAAATACGTTTTAAAGCAAATTTTAAAGGAAACAAACTCAATTTACCGTAGTGAATTTTGTTTTGGGAAACTTTTCTGACTTTTCCGAAATTCAAATATGTCCGAACAATTATATTTTTAGGCAAAAAAAGACAATTTATTTGTTCCAAATAATTAAAAGTTTTTGTCTTCGATTTAAGAAATACAAAACCATTTTTTATCATGTTTAACGAAATATTCAAATTATTATTGTCTTTACAACACGGCTGTAAAGCTTGTATACACGTGGCTAAATAAGTTTCATTCATAATTTCAATAATTTTAAGTAGATATTGTTCCTCTACTAATGTTATCTCAGCATACATTTTTACTACAGTAGAAAGAGCCGATTTAAAAACAGTTGATTGGTGAACGTCAATGTTAAACTTTTCATTATTTAAAGCATTATTTGTTTCAATCACATTATAAATCTATTTTTGACTCTTATTAGAATTGTTTGGATTAAAATGAGGAATAGATGAAGTTGCATCAGAAAATTCAGAACCGTTTGTGACAAAAACTGTATCATTTATTCGCTTTGAAGTTATACTTGGAGCTAATTTCGTTTCTGATATATAATGTTTATTGAGAACGTGCCTCCGTAGTAAAGAGTAAACATTAGTAAACTGATTATTACAATTGTCAAACTTACACGTAACAGAAGAATTTAACATAAACTTATGTTTTAACCTTATGTGTTGCATAACAAGGTCCATGGTTATAAATTGTTTTTCGCAGAAAAAACAATAGGCCAGTCATATTAGACTAATTTAGGGGGTTAACCTTCCATTTAATCTTCCCAGGTTGCAACCACCATTAATCGCTTTGATTTGAGGTGCTATAAGTGGGATTTATTTTGCTTCGCAAAATTATTTAAATATTATTTAAAAAAAAACGCGATTTTTTTTTCAAATATCTCGAAAACTAAGCAAGATAGGGTAACTAACTATACATACCTTTTTTGTAGAGCGTAAAATTATCTACAATAATGATCTGAACAACATTTATTGTCAAGTCAGTCGTTTAGCTTGCACGCGCCGTCAAACTCCGAGACTCGGATCCCGAAAACCTTCGATTTCGTTGTTTTTTAAATGTTGCGCCAGTAATTTTTTTCCGTCATTTAAAATGGAATTAAAAATCCCCCCAAAATTATATATATATATAAAAACTTTACCCAAAACAAAAGATCCAACATTAATCTGATAATCTGTAAGCATCAGAAGTATTATTTATGTTTTTTTCATTGGGCTTAACAATTTTGTTCAACACGTTTTGTATGTGAGGTATTTGTGCATTATATATAGTATCGAACATGTAAATACCTTTCTGAATTAGCAACCATAAATGCTCACAACCTGATGGATATTTTACATGAAAAACTTGAAATGCTTTAAAGCATGCAGACATCAGTAGCTTCTAAAGCAGTATTCGTTTTATACAATACATCATCGACACAAACGTGTATTTCATGCAAGTCCTCTCCATCGACATTAATAATATATGGTTGAAGTGTAATTTTTAATCCACGAATATAGAAAACGGGTTAATTAAGAGCCAGGCGTGGTAAATGATGCGCAATATAGTTTTTATTTTTATTTTTTAAATTTTTACATATTTTCCACCTTGACAGCGCGTCGACTAATGGACTTGAAACACACACACACACACACACACACACACACACACACACACACACACACACACACACACACACACACACACACACACACACACACACACAGCTCCGGTTGGAATAGTAAAATCCCTTCCCTCCCTCTAATTAAATCGTTTCGATTTAATTTTGATGCTATGCATCTAAATAACTGTAAAGAAATCATTGCGAAAAATATTACCTCAACCAGGGCTCGAACCTGAAACCTCCCTCATTCCGTGAAGGGTGTCGTACCAATTCAACCACTGAGGCATGTGGTAATATTTTTCGCAATGATTTCTTTAGAAAAAATATGAGACAAATCTTTATCCTGATTATTGTACAAATCTTTTTTCCTTAAATCATATATTGCAGACCAATGTAATAGAACCTCTGTCCAAGGAGCCTCATTAGCTTCCAACCATTTCATGTTTTTTAAAACTTTCTCATCGACTTTTTCTATAAAAAATAAAAAATTTTGCAACAGGTAAATTTAAATATTATACATACAAATATAATACTAAATAAATGTAATGCTACCATCTGAAACATCGTTCGAAACCTCTCCGACTGGTTTTATATTAATTTTCCCATACAATTTTTTATTCCTACTCCTTTTATTTTTCCACATTGATACCAATTTGCCTTTAGATGCTTCAGATTTGTTATCTGCCGCATCTTTCTTTTTTATTGGAGAAATATAAGTTTTTACAACTTTAGTTGGAAAAGTCTCACAAATTTTTTCAGCAACATATTTTGCTACATTATTTGGCAACTTGTGAAATTATGTACTATAATAATCACTATGCTATTCAATATTAAATAAATAAAATAAATAAAATAAATTGTACAAACTTACTCTGAAAATCTTTCATCAATATATGTAAGTATTATATCGCAAAATTTCTCTGAGCTTCAGTGAAGCTTTTTTGTTCTTCATAAGCTGTAATGTTTCTTAAATCTGTTTTTTGTTTTAAGAGAATTTTCTTTATTAATAAAATAGAATTTTTAATAAGTTCTGATTTTCTTACTGAAATGTCTCTCTTCTCATTTTCTTCTTCAGTAGTTGAAGTAGTAATTGAATCTGTATCAGAGTTTTCATAATCTAATTTCTGAAAGTTTAAATGGCGGAATAGTATATATGTAATATAAATAAACAACAATGACTTATCAATTTATTCCAAAACTAAAAAAAAAACAGTTTTACCCTTTTTTAAATATAGGCTGCGCATCTTTTTCTTTCTTTTCTGTACTTGTTAATAGTCTATTAAAATTACGTTGCCAATATTCAATAAAAATGGCTCTATCACCTATTGCTTGGATTAATTCATTAATCATAGGTATTGTCAAATTTTTTAATGACTTTATATTAATTTGCTCTTCTAGAAAAATAAAATTTTACATTTGTATTAAAAAAATTATTTTAAAATTAGCAGGAGTCCATGAATTAAACAATAATTATTTACTTGTAATCAATCAGATTTTCTAAATCCAAATCTCCTAATATTTCCCTAACTTCGTCGTCAGTCATGTTTGCTATCTTCTTACTTACAGATTCGATAGAAAGCACTCGACTCGATTTTCTACTGATAGACTCTATCAGTAGAAAAGTACACATGTGTAGCCCAATCCACTGGATCTTCCGTAGAAAACTATACACATAATACGTATTTTATACAGTTAATCCGATTATAGACAAGTAACAATGCCGAAAAATGTCTACTTACCTTGCTCATAAAAAATCGTGGTTTGCGACTTGTAAGTAGCTTTGCCCTCGTATTTGCTTTCGATGGCTTGCGCCTTCAACTTTCGTCACTTGTCGCGTATATAGCTTTATTCGTGTTATGCGTATATAGCCTTGCACGTACGTTTGATGAATAAAGAAACACGATGCGTCGAAATGCGTTTAACCATGCCCGATTGTACTGGTGATGTGATGGTCTTTTCTCGACTAACGACAACGACTCGTGGCTTGCGATGTTTTTTTGTCTAACTCTCGAGTTCGCGCAGCAAGCGTTTCCGCGTCTTGTATGCAAATGCCATATTAGTCTGTGTCGCTAAGCATATTAGTTTTATCGATACCTCGCGATAATCAAAAATACATTCATCGTCAGTTAATATCGACTGATATCGAAATTCTGTGTAAAATCTTATATTGAAAAATTTATTAGAAAATATTTAACATTAAATTAACATTTAAAATCAAATAATATTTATTAAAGAGTTCTTAGAAAGATTTATTAATTTCAAACAAATATTTTTTTGTATTTGACTCAAACAATCCTTAAAAAATAGCATATTATTACACACAGAAAAATATATACTACCTACAAGTTAATATTACTTGCTTCAAGTATTTGATAAGTTCATATATGAGCAAATCTACCATAAAGTCGTCATAAGTATCACATTTACTCAAAACATATTCTAGATTTTAGCAAGTTTAATACTTGAAACAAGAATATTAAATTAATACGAACATTCTGTTTACTTACAATACAGAGTCCACGGAAGAGAAGCATATACTTCAATAAAGATATCACATTTTCTTGAGAGAAGTTTATCCGTTATTTAAATCAAGTAAAAATTTTATTCATCTAGAATAATCGTTTACTTCAAAAAAGAATTTGTATTCTTGATGATTACAATTAATATTATTTTTATTTATTTAATTTTCTTTAATTCTTTAGTTCCTAAGTGGAATGTAGGTTAGGAGGTTTTCGTGCGCGGTGCGGAGGGGTACAGTTTAGAATATAAAAATTCCTGTCCTCAGGTGGACTCGAACCCGGTTCCTCGTGGTTATGAGTCTGACACTTTTATCACTAGGCCACATCTCTGATTATATTCTTAGTGCTGCAGTATCTAGTTTTCACAGAAGTGATTCATTGATTTCAAGTATTTCATATTCTTACCTAAAGAATCAGTAAATATTCAAATCAAGCTTATGTGGCTTTTCTTAGATAAAGTTTACAGAATATACTTGAAATCAATGAATCACTTCTGTCAAAACTAGATACTGCAGCACTAAGAATATAATCAGAGATGTGGCCTAGTAATAAAGTATCAGACTCATAACCACGAGGAACCGAGTTCGAGTCCACCTGATGACAGGAATTTTAATATTCTAAACTATCTAAACTGTACCCCTCCGGACCGCGCACGAAAACCTCCTAACCTAGAAGAATGTTGTTCTATACAGCCAAGTATTTCATATTCTTACCTAAAGAATCAGTAAATATTCAAATCAAGCTTATGTTGCTTTTCTTAGATAAAGTTTCAGAATATACTTGAAAGAAGAATAAATTCTTCTTTTAAGCACATGATGATAAGCTTTTCTAATACTTATGATAAGTATATCTTAAAACTAATATTAAGAAAATATTCTTTGTTGAAGAAAACTATTACTCAAACCAAATAAAATAAAATGAGTAATTGCTTTTCTTGGCTGTAGAACGATATTTTTCTGTGTGTAGTAAATTAAAAAATTGGTATGATATTTATTGGTAAAATATTTATTTAAACCTATTTTCTTATTTTAATAATATATCAGATTTTTCAATTTTAAAGAATTTATTCAATTTGAGTAAATATGTTCTTCATAAAAGTTATTTGTTACCTCGTAAACTATTATTTCTGTATATCCCCGTAGGGTTCACAGTCTAGTATCTTACGGCGTTTTTGAAGGGACGTACCCAACCCTATCCCACTCATCCATTTCCTTTGGACCAACGGTTTAACGTCTCTTCCGAAAGACGGAGCCCAGTTTTTCCGCACAAGATCCTATCTTGCACGGAGGGCGCAGTTTCTTCGGAAAAAAACTTTTTCCATGTTACATGGCTCTAGTGGACTCGAACCTGGTTCCTCAGATTACGAGTCTGGCGCTCTACCACTAGACCACACTGCCGCCCTAAGTTATTTGTTACCTATTTGTTTTAAAATTAATTTTAAACAAAAATTTTTTGTATTTGAGTCAAACAATCTTTACAAAATAGCATATTATTATTAAGCAAATTAAAAAATTAGTTTGAAGAAATATTTATTTAAACCTATTTTCTCATTTTAGTAATATCTGATTTTTCAGTTTTAAAGAATTTATTCAATTTGAGTGAATACTTTCTTCATAAAAGTTATTTGTTTTAAAATTAATTCCAAACAAATATTTTTTGTATTTGAGTCAAACAAACTCTACAAAATAGCATATTATTATTAAGCAAATTAAAAAATTGGTTTGAAGAAATATTTATTTAAACCTACTTCCTTAATTTAATAATATAAGATTTTTCAATTTTAAAGAATATATTATTCAATTTGAATAAATATTATCTTAATACAAGTTCTTTATTATTTGTTTTAAAATTTTTTCACGTTGAATAAAATCTTTCTTTAACTTGATCATATATACATTTAAAGTAAGTCATTGCTCATTACAATCTGATAAACAACCTCTTAATGTGACTATATCATATGTGACTATATCATGAATCATTATATCTGTTTAGATTGAGTAAATTTTGTTTTCAGTGTACAATTATGTCTTAAAACCACCGTACTTTCTTTTAATGGCAGATTCCTTAGAATATTTCAAGACAAAAATCCTAATACAAAAATGTCGAAGCTACTTACGTCTTAGAAAAATATTTATTTTCATCTGTTATAAAAGTATCTTTGTGGGAGTAAAAAGTATCTTGTGGTTTCTTTTTAACATTAACTTTGTTCAAAAATAGACATGAGATCAATACGATTAACTAAGTACATAATATACACTGTTAATGTTATAATCTAAATTACATTTTTTTTTAGTACTACTGCATATTAAGCAAGAAGTATTAGGTCTCTCATCTAGTCTTTGTTATATCAATTCGTTGGTTCTCTGCATATACATACTAATAAATGTTAAAATATCCAGGTGAGAAATTGAGGAAAAACTTAACATCGCTGGGGAGACTCAAACACCTGGCGTGCCCTGAGCATATTGAAATATATTCACACTTATGATAAATAAATAAATAAATAAATAATAAATATATATATTTTTTTATTTATTTACTATGAATATATATATATATGAATCTATGAATATATATATATTTTTATTTATTTATTTACTATGAATTTATATAATATATTTGAATATATATAATGAATTTATGTATGCTAATCCTTTGAATGAGAAGAGTAGCACAAAGAAAAATGTTAAATTTAACATTAAAACTGATATAGAACTCTAAACTCACTAAATATTATAATATAAATTATAATATGTTGTTAATGTTTAATATATTGCACAGACTGCAACAATAGTTTTAATTCATGTTCTAGTTACAAATTTTTTCCTTGTCCTAATAGTGTAGACATATATATATATTCAATAATGTTTATAAAAACTAATAGGGTCTCGGAAAAAAAAGATTATATATAATTATATATAAATATATGTGATTATATGTGATTATATATGAAATTTGGTGCTTTATATAAAATTATATATGGGTCCATCCACATATATATAATTATATATATTATGCTTAGCTGATTATATATAATTATGGGTGCGTTCCGCTCGCAACGCTCGTGGAATCATTTCATCCTTGTTGTTTGTCAAATGTTAAACAAGGACGAAATGATGCTCGCAAGCGTTGTGAGCAATAAGTGGAACGCAGCCTATATAAACACAACACAATGTGCATTATATATATTACACTTTTAAATTCGGATTATCTGACAGATGGCATTTGATAGGTTCTTAACGTTTATTGTAAGAGTCAATTTATTTATTTGGGCACGCCAAGTTTTTGAGTCTCGCCGCTTGCGATGTTAAGTTTTTCCTCAATTTGTCGCCTGGATATTTTAGCGTTTATTATATTAGTATGTATATGCAGAGGACCAACGAATTGATATAACAAATATTAGATGAGAGACCTAATACTTCTTGCTTAATATGTAGATAGTAGTACTAAAAAGAATGTAATTTAGATTATAACATTGATATATTATGTACTTGGTTAATCGTATTGATCTCATGTCTATTTTTGAACAAAGTTAATTTTTTAAAATATCTATTGTTTCCAAAATCCACATATATACTTTGGTTTGTTATGTACTTGGCGTATTTTTTTCTTTTGTAAAGACTTTTTGTTAGTAAAGGACTTTTCGATTCAGTTTTACCCACTCTACCTGCCCACGAACAGTAGTCCGCATATTAAGGTAGTCGTCTCGTCAGGGCATGTATTAGATAAAGTTTTCGATTTCGGATTTTATATCAAATTATATGATCAGCTTTGCAGTCGATTTGTTCTGTGGCTCCTTACCGACTATTTACTCTAGAAAATCGATCTCGAAAATCACAAATTTTGCATTACTGCATACAGACGGCCAGAAAAAGAAGGCTCTATCACGGTTTCAATCACATATTTTCGCATTTTTCGATTAGATGAAGTGAGAAAAAACATTGCTTTTTGTACATTAGATTTCGACGAATCCGATGCAACCATAAAATATATAGTTTACCGGAGATTTCGCTGCTAATTTTTTAGTTTATTTTAGTGAAAATGCAGTAATCGAGCAGACATTTTTTGGTCGAGGTGAGGTTGGGAAGACTTGGCAACGCCGCTGGCTAATCACTGTAGTTGCAGGTTATGGGGCTCGTCTTTCTTAGCCGAATTGGATAGTGATTGACATCCCTGTCCATGCGTTTTGAAACCCTTTCTCAGTAATTGTCAAAATTCAATCGAAAAGGAGATGTGAAAGGAGGAAATGTTATTTTGCCTTGCTTGTATTTTAGAATTGGTACTCGTAGAAATAATAGTACACGCATCGTTACAAAATTCGTTGAAATAAATTTATAAATAAATTACACACATTCTTTTCATATTTTTATTATTATCGATATATTAATAAATAACGGACCATTCACGGGTTAATTAAAAGTCAGCTAAATAATCAATTGTTTCAATTTACGTTTACTTAAAACATTATTATCATCTACAAAAAGGAACGGATGAGCATTATAAATGCATAAATCGGCATATCCGCCCAGATTTACGTAACATTTTGACGTTTCAGCTCTTCCACGACTGCTTTTATTATTCTCTCGGCCTTCGTAACACGCGGTCGGCCTCCAATATCTTCTGCGAGAATGTCAAGAGCAGACAGGAAAGTATTTACTTGTGCTTCACCAATGCCAGTGTCAATCATTCCTAAACAATAAATAATGTAATATAGATTAGAGAGATACATTGTGTTAAAGAAATCGAATTATTTTAAAGTGTATTCTCAGTGTGTCTTACCGATGCCGAGCTTGAAATTTACGTCGAAGCGATTCCGAAGAGTATCGCTGTACTTGCTTCTTCCCGTAGCTACTTTCTTTAGCTCGTTACAATGCATACACCGAACGTCGAGCACACTTGCAAGACCCTTGAATACTTCGGATTCTGTATTACGCAGGGATAGTGGCTCATCGCACTGGTTGCACCACAATGTATCCGCGAGGCACCCTAACTCGACTATTCGACGTCCTGCGTGGACGCAGTCAACCGTCGTTGGCTCGTTTGGTTTTTTCTTTTTAGCGATCAAAACGTTTTCACGCCATTGTTTTCGTTTACGCGAAACAAATCTGCCGGCGAAAATACCATGTTCGGCACGAATGTCGTGCCTTTCCATAGCGAAAATTCTTCAAATAACATTGGCTATCTAAATCGAGGTTAGGAATTTGCCGGTTGTTGACAAACTACAACTGACGTAAAATGCGACGTTGCCAAGTATTTTTCTCACTTGTAACCTTTCTCGACGACTCGCATGATCAGCTGATCAAAACGGAGTCAAATGAGAAAAATCACAGAATTTGGAAAAAGTAACATACTTTGTCACGTATGAAATTTTACACCATAATTCATAAAATTATTTTTCCCTTAGCAAAAATTGCCTGAAATATATTTCTGAACGTGAAAACCTACAAACAGTCACATGACTAGCACGTAGCGAGACGCCTGCCTTAAGTACATGATTTCACGCATATAATGCAATAGACAAATTAATTCTAATTATTAAAATAAACAAAAACAATAATATTAATATTAATTAATAGAAAATCTTTCAAAACATTTCTAGTTATTCTCTACTTGAGATAAACAATAAATAAAAAAAAATATTCTCTAATAACAGATAGTAGAAAAGAAAAGGCAGGGAATAAAAAGGAAAAACAATAATAAGAGAAATATACGACCGTTATGATATACAATCAAATTAGATGAAATCGCCATTTACGGTCCGAACTTGGGGATCCTAGTAGCCTAATAATAATTTTTTTTGTGTATTACACATATCTTTTTCAACCGTAGTAAACTGCGCGCCGACTAGATTTGTCAGACTTACAACACAGTTCCCGTTGTAGTAAAATTCCCTCCCTCCCCGTAATTAAATCGATTCGAAAGGAAAAGTTTTCGATTCCTCGTAATCAAATCGATTCGAAAAAGGAAAAATATTCAAAAATGTAATTAAATGAACTCTATTCTACAATGAGATCATTAAACAAAGAAAAGATATACCTATATCACAAATCTTTATCTATGTTGTGACTGATCCTTCCTATACAGATGAGTCAAAAGTATGTTCTAAAACTTCGTGAGCGTGTTCCTGGATAAAAAGTATGAACAAATGTTCCTATAAACGTTAGGCCAAAAATGCTTCGTTTTCAAAGTAATGGACACAAATAGATTTTATAATGACTGAATCTCAGATCAGATTCTTTCTTTATACAATATCTGTAGTATTTTGATTCTGGTATAGCGTTTGTTTATTAGCACACGCTACTATGAACCACTGAAAGAAAGGGGACGGAGGTTTTAATGTAGGCCTCAATAACTCAATTCACTAAAACAGAATAAAATAACATTCTCTTTTTTGTCACTAATTAATTCATAAGCATGAAAGTGTTTATTATAATTCAATGTAGGGTTGTGTGGGGTGATGTGCAACATGGGGTGATGTGCAACGTTTCCGATTCCTGGTCTGCATGTCGACATTTGACAAAACCGCATACTGCCATCTATTTGTGTCAATAGTACCTTGTTTTAGATAAATAACTCGCGAGATGGCACGCACCCTGTTTTGCTGTACGAAAAGCGAGTTAAATTTCTGGAGCTCAATGTAATTTTCGCTTCTCACATTTATAGTGATTTCGTGAATTGATTTTAGTCATCTTATAGGTAAATATTTTTATATTGTTAGTTTTTCAAGTACTTTCGATAATCCAAAGCGATTTTGTGATTTTCTTACGTTGTATTGGTGTCACGCCAGTCCGCGCAAAATAACGTGTTTGGGGTTATGTGCAACACTTTTTGTGGGGTGATGTGCAACACTCATTTTTCGCTAGTTTATCGCTATTTTACGAATAAAAAAATTTAAATTTAAATTTTTATTTTTTTTTATTTTTTTTTATTTTTTTTTTTAACAATTCAATTTACTGTAACACTTGCGACATTCCTTATCATTTGAAATGTGTCGACATGCAAGGTCGCAACTATTTTACTTGTTAAAGTAATTTAAATCGACCTGACTGGCAATATATATAACGTCTTTTCGATATGAACATTGAAAAACTGTGAGCCAACTTGCTTTGTCGGATTCACACAGAACTTTTTTCGGATCAATCATCGAGACATTATTAATTTCGACCATGGGTTTTGGTCCGTTGATGTAATTTCTAAATTAAATAGTTTAAATTTTTAACTATTTAACTATTTAACTATTTAAATTTAAACTATTTAATTTAGAAATTACATCAACGGACCAAAACCCATGGTCGAAATTAATAATGTCTCGATGATTGATCCGAAAAAAGTTCTGTGTGAATCCGACAAAGCAAGTTGGCTCACAGTTTTTCAATGTTCATATCAAAAAGACGTTATATATATTGCCAGTCAGGTCGATTTAAATTACTTTAATTGTTATTCTATGTACTGGCGAAAAGAAATTTATCATTCTGTTTATTATACACCGTCGACCTAGTAATCGGTGCTCCATCTTATAGTTTGTTATTGCGATGAATATTACCACAGCCCCAGTGGTCGAATTGGCACGACACCCGCACGGTATACGGGAGGTTCCAGGTTCAAACCCTGGCTGGGGTAATATTTTTTCGCAATAAAAATTTAAACTATTTAATTTAGAAATTACATCAACGGACCAAAACCCATGGTCGAAATTAATAATGTCTCGATGATTGATCCGAAAAAAGTTCTGTGTGAATCCGACAAAGCAAGTTGGCTCACAGTTTTTCAATGTTCATATCGAAAAGACGTTATATATATTGCCAGTCAGGTCGATTTAAATTACTTTAATTGTTATTCTATGTACTGGCGAAAAGAAATTTATCATTCTGTTTATTTTACTTGTGACAACTGCGATTTTTCAGATGATAAAAAATAAAGTTTTTTGAATTTTTCCTTTCATTATTCGATTAATTTGTATTTAAAAAGCCCAAATTTAACATTTAAGTCGATTGATGTCGATATTCATGCATTTTTTACCTTAATTTTACCTGTGTTGCACATCACCCCAAGAAAATTGGAAAATGCTAAAACAGACGTTTTTGAAAACTCGAAAAATTTTTAGGAAAAATTTAACATTTTGAAAATCTAATCGCGCAGAATTGTAGTATGTTCCTTCCTCTACATTATACAGCCATGATATATTCAAGAATTTGATTTTTGGATATGTTTTTCGAGCAACGCGTGAACGTGTTGCACATCACCCCACACAACCCTAGTTAATCTTTCTCTTTCATAATAAAGAAGTAACAGCTATTATCAGATATTTTTTTCAGAACATATTTTATTCTACAGAATTGTAGTAAAATGTTATTATTTGCCATTCTAATCACAGAAGATAGGAAATACCATTTTCTTCGTAATATATAACTGATAAAAAGTCTTTAAAAATGCCTCGGTATTCGTTTTATTTCTCAATTTTGTTGTGTTTATGTGACCCTATTGAATATAATCAGGAAATCTTCTCTCATTCAAATATGTAAAGAGTAAATTCACACGACTTCTGCAATTCTGAGCATTCAATTTCAAATCTTTATGCTCAGCTTCAATTCTCATAGATGATAAGTAATGAGGAGGTCCAATTTTTTTCAATAATACGAGGATACCCAGTGAGAAATAGATGAAATTTTCATCTATTTGACGTCAATTTGATATCGTTTTGATGAGGTATTTCTCACTGGGTAATGTGTTGAAAAGTGGTGTTTAGGATTAGGATTACCAAAAAATGATATATATATAATTTATGTTTAGAAATATAAAGATTTAGATATTTAATTGCTGTTCCTGGTATACTTGGAAACCATTTCTATTATTTTTAAAGCTAACAAGTATAATTTCCAAAGAACCCTCCCACACGTTTCTTATAGAAAAGTGACCCCGGTCAAATTGCTCCATTCTGAAATAGTTATAGTTTTTATGATTCTGAAAAAATGTAATATTCTTTCCAGTGACTTGTTTCTCTTATTTTTATATTACCTATTGACAGACGTGGGTCTCGAGTTTGAATTCTGCAGTTCTAAACAGACGACACGTGTGGAATATCTAATGTTTGATAAATGACAGAATGATTGTGGAGTCTGCTTAGAAGAAACGCGAGATGCTGCGCGATCTTTAGGCGTCTGGTTCAAAGAGCCCATTCGAAAACCTGGCGGTGTTTTATTTTATAGTGACCCATGCTTGTCGTCAGCCGTCCTAAGACGATAAAACGTTTTTTCCGTTGCCTGTGCTCATGGAATTTTAAGGGTTCTTGGGATACGACAGTCCCGTACTTATTGCCAAGGGTCTGTCAAGGGTCTAAACTTGTCTAATTTATTCGGTTCGTCATTTGGAAGGTTTCTATTTTTCACAAACGTTTCTAGATTTTATCTACTCGCCGCTCGACAACCATTGTTTAAAGTTTGTGTCTGTTTTTTGTCTTATAAGTAATTCTGGTACATTCCCACAAAAGAAAGAAATCGTGGAGTTCACAAGACGTAACACTTCCGTCTTAGACAAATGTTGGGGGTGTATAGACACAAAATCAGAAATAAATAGTTTTGAAAGCGATTTCTTTCTTTCGTCGGCAAACTTAATCGGTGCTAATCCTAAAATGTCGAAGGACTCGTATCCATGTTTTTTAAATACATATATCTCGGAATTTTATTAAAGAAGGAGGAAAGAAAAGGCAGGAAAGAAAACCTCCAAAACCCCTTCCTTAATTCTTTCGTCCTTTTTATTTTTATACATACGCGTGTACATGTATTCAGGTGCGCGTATGCATATTTCTGAAATGGAAGTTACATATACATGTGCATGTTGGATCAGTTAAGTAATAAATCAATTAATAAAAAGGAAAAAAATATCATAATAGTTAAAGAGCAATTTTTTTCACATATAGGGGAGAGTTGGATATTACCGCGCGGTTGACAATTCCGCGCCACTGTTTAACTCAATAACTATTTGTATTACGCGCCTACAATGATCTTAATATCATAGACTAAGGCTGCGTTCGGAAACGTCACCCGAGTGCACACGAGTATACTCCCTTCTCTTTCTATCTCAGCGAGTTAGAAGGAGAAGGGAGTATACCCATGTGTACCCGGGTGACGTTTCCGAACGCAGCCTAACACGGAATACCCCCCGCGAATGCGCTGTAAATTCGTTCCGGCCGTCCATGTGAAGACACTGCGCTCTACAAGATTTTCTGCTTATTCACTGTAATTTTGCTGGTAGTTTCGATAAGAGGTGAGTAATATAATATTTACATTACAGAATTAAATTTGACGCATTTAATAGGCTAAAACACTATAAAATTAGGTTGCAAAATGATTTTAAAAACACGCGTTTCTTTTCTATATATTTTAAGGTTGTAAAGTGAAATGATTGAGTTTGATAATTTCGCGCCTAAAGTTGAAATTTTGAGACTGATTGAATTTTGGAGACTGATAAGATTTTAAAGTTGTTTTTGTAATTCATAGACAATAGGTATAACGATAACTGTGTGTTAAGAGTTACCAAGACTGTTTAGTTTACAATGTAAGGTGCTTATAGAAAAGATCGTTGCTTAAGTTTTGATTTGAATTTATAATAATCGCTATTTGTTAACACATTCACTTATTTTTATATGTAGGTACCTACTATAGACGATATTAATGCATAAATATAAAAAAAAACATTTTGTTATTGTGTTTTACTTCATGTCACTGGCTGAAGCCAGAGTAATTTTTATAGGCATGATATTATCAGACCAGTTCGGTAATAACGCGTTTTCTCATTTTTTGGAAAATTGTTAATGTTTTAGTTTGTGTTTAACTTTGAAGATTATTACTATTATATGTATATGGATAGCCAAATAAATTACCTATCTAAAACTGCACATTTTGTTTTTTTGAAACATTTCTAAGCTTAGATATACGCTTCAATTCTTAGGGGCTCGGTAATATCCAACTCTCCCCTACATTCACATATTTTTTCACATACGGAGATGTGTTTGTACCCTATTTCTGATTAATTTGGATATGCTAATATATATATTTTTTTATTTTATTTTTTAATTTATTTTAATTTTTATTTCTTTTGTATATGCGGTTGTCTTCTCTTTCCTTCAGGTTTCAGGAACCGAATTTTGAAAGGAAATACGAGTAGGGTCACAAGAAACGAATTGACCACATGAATGTCGCCAGTTTCGGGAAGTTTATTATGCCTCTTTTTTTTTATCTCAGACGGTCTCCGCTTCGAGCAATTTGTCATCCCCGAACGGTGACCCTTAGTATTTCTCATCCTTGGTTGCGCCGACATGCTAGCAATTTTTGGTGTACCCTTAACATGTGTTACAGATTTGACATCTGCCGTTCGTAATTGAGTTGCTACGCGTCTCGTCTAATATAATATGGAGTCGTGGTGGGCTGGGTTAAAAAGAGGGGTGGCGAGCGCATAACTGATTGCTATTAGCAATAAGATAATAGAGTTCCTCTATGGGGTAACTGATTGAAGCGTTATCGAATTTAATTAATTGCAGGTCTTTAATTGTATTTGTTTGATCGAGATTCTTTTCCTCGCAGTCAACAATCCAAGGGGACGAAAATATGCAGATTCTCTGCACTGTGGTCAACAATCAGGTGGTCGTTACCTTACATTATTCTGTATTCAATATTTTTTTAAGAGGAAGACAACTTTACGTTATTGCATTTAACCTATTTTTTAAGGGGAAGGGAATTTATATGTAAGAAAACAAAGAAAAATTAGTATATATAGGGGAAAGGGAAGTAAGATGGTGAAGTGGGTAAGATGACGAATTGCTAATTTTTCTAAACTGATAACAGATAACAAGTTGATGCTGAACTCAATAAAGGCTTTAGATAATAATGACTAATTTACTTGCAGTTTGATTTCAATCTATTCACAAAAATGAATAATAGGTATAATAAAATATCCCGAACAGACATTCGGTCAGGGGTGTAATAAGGCCCTTCCCATACAGCACAAAATGTTTTCAAAAAATATTTTTGAATATTTATATAAAAATATTGCAAGAAATATTTTAAAATGGTTTTAGGAATATTTTAAAAAAGTTAAAAAACCTTTTGTGATAACATTTTTAAGAATATTTTGAGAATCTTTTAAAAATATTTATAAAAATGTTCTTCTTTATCACCCAGGAAATATTTTCTTAAATATTTGAAATATATTTTTGAAATATTAATTTAAATCAACATATTTATTGTTTTATAATCTTGTTCCAAAATATTTAAAAATATTTTAAATCTATTATTGGTTCTAAAATCTTTTTTCAAATATTTTTGAAATATTATGAAATATTCTTAATTAAAAGATGCATGATAGCGCATCTTTCCGTGCTAGTTTGGAACGACGCTGCTAGGCGGCGCATAATGGTAAGACTAACTCGTAAGTAAATTTCAGTTGAGGGCTAATATAAGCAGGTCTCTGGCGAAGCAAAATCACAAGATAGATATGTATATTTTTCAAATATATAAAAAAAAAGATGTACCTATACTTCACAGATATTAAAAAAATCTTTCAAACATGAAACACAATTATTACTTATTGGGTTAAACATATTTTATTTTTTGAAGTAATATTTCTAAAAGATTTTACAAATATTATTAAATATATTTATTTGCAATCTTATAAAAATATTTTTGAAAATATTTTTCTGACATGATCTGGCGGACATAGAAACATTCAAAAAATATTTTTGTGAATTATTTTAATCTTTCTAAAAAATATTTAAAAAATATTTTAAAAACATTTTGTGCTCTATGGGTTAGCAGGTTAATCCCTAATGCAAAATCAGGTCCGGATAGGAAATCCTGGTAGAGGACATATCAGGAATGTAACGCTATTTTCTTTTAGAAACCTGACAGGGCCGAAAGGTCAGGTCGTTTTTAGGCTGTCTTTCAGGCTCCTAAAGGGGATCGCATTACATGCTTGATATGGCCTAGGTCAGGCTGCACCTTATCAAAACCTAATTTTACATTAATAAAAGAGTATCAGGCAAGATAAATACATTTATGATGGTAAGTGTGAATGAGATGTATGTGTAACGTGTGTGTATACCTATTCTTCGTGGGTGTTACATTAGTTCGGAGGTGATCGAGCAGGATTTTCGAGGAAAAACCTATTCTGAAATTGACATTCTGCCCGCTATTATTACAATTAAGATTAGAAATGGAATTACATAATTGTTCAGCTATAACTATGTGTGTGATAATGTGTGTGTGTGTGTGTGTGTGTGTGTTATATTAAATTATATTACAAACAAAAAATATACAGATCGATAATAAATTAATTTAAATTAAAGAATAATACAATAACGTTAAGTTAGTCTAGGGTGATTATCTCGACTACCTTCTCGAGGGTGAAAATAGGTTCAATGCAAACAGAAACCTCCGCCACGTACATTTATACGGTTTTTAGAAGCACGTCTTAGACCTTGTTTCTGTTTGTCGGAAACATCGTGCGAGCAATTTTGAACTGCTCGCTCGATGCAATAAAGCTCTTCATCAAACTCCGTCTGGAATTAAGGGCCCTTTGGCGCGTCATATGTCGCCGGGTTTATAGTTGTGGACCAGACAAAGTTTACAAAAACGCAATTACGTATGCCCCGTCTGTTGGTAATTCGTCATCTGGAAGGTCGCTTTTAGTCGCCTAAGCAAATAGGTAATTTGATTATGTAGTAAATAAAAAATAAGAGAACGTGACGAGATCACAGCTCACTCACCGATCGATAACCGTCCGTGCTCAGTTTACTTATCCTAATCTTAAGGGGATCCTATATAGTGAAGGCCGAACTTCCTCGATGTCGATAATGTTGAACATTTTTAATTCCGTTCTAATTCGTTTTCTATCATTTTCTATATTACCGGCCTATATCTAGCCTTGTCTAACGAGAGGCATCTGTCCTTGTTTCGATTGCTGCGCCATCTCTCGCTACACGCCATACTGCTCTTCTTGTCATTCCGCATGTATATTTGCATGTGTAAAAGTTAAAACAATGACACTTTTTTTTCTAGACTTCTATCGTAGTTGTAATTGCACGATATTGTTCTTCAATGTTTTCTCTAGAGGGCTAGATTCTCATTTTGTATATATAAACTGCAGTATTTTTGTATAACCAAATATTGTCGTCAGTGACAGCTCTATGTGCCCAAATTTTTAATTTTTTTTTCGTTTTGGAAGTTAAAACCGATCTAGCCCTCTACATTTTTGTGCGTACTTTAAGTCTAGACCAAATTTTTACAATTCCGTAAAGCCAATTAAAAGTGGTTTTGTTTTAACTAAATGTCGGTAATTATTGCCACTATAGGATCCCCTTAAAGGCTATCTTAGACTCATAGGAGATTTCTGCGAAAAAGGGAAATCGTGGAGTCCACAGGACGTATAAACATTATATTGTCTTCGGGAATTTAAGAGAAAAACTAACATAAACTATTACACTATCTGATCAATAATGTGGTTGCTAAACATGTTCACATAACTTTTATGTCGTTTAATACTTACATGACGCTAAAAATTGGCAAAATTTTACATCTGCTACCGCTAAAGATATATCCCACTCGGCATGTAATATTTCAAAGGCATTTCTGCAAAATTCCATTTGAAATATTACATCTTTCATTAATATTTCAGAAATTTTTCACGACCGTTTCTACATCATTTCGGCAATGTTTCAATGTCCGCAATTATTTCAAATGCGACCATGCTGAAAGATTTCGGCAATGTTATGAAGTATTTCTCAAATATATCTACGAAATATTGCGGAAACACTTCAGAGATGTTTCAAATACATTTTACACTAAAAAAATTTTTCGTATTAGCAAACAAAATTTTCTTACTGACGCAAAAACTATTTGTTGATATGTGAAAAATAAAGTATTTTATTACCGGAACAAAAAAAATATATTAAGCCGTATATGTGCGTATAGCCGTCGCGCGTTTGTCCGAAGAAATCCGCTCTCTCAACCGGTCACCCATCCAAGTAGTATACTGGCGCCTTGTCGCTTGACATCGATGATCGAACAGGGTAGTGGTGATCCTCTGACTCTGACGCTTCTTTCTTTCTTATACTTGCTCATTTTGGTGAGCTTAAAGCTATCGCATAACAATATTAACAATACAAATATACGAATAAATCTTTTTTGCCAGTCAGCGTCGAATATTATTTTATATTAAATATTATTAAATATTTTATATTTTATATTAAAAATGCCATATGACAAAATTTGGAATATCAGAAAATTCTTAATAAAAGAGAAAAAATGCAATAATTATATAATAATAAATTTAATTTTTTATAAGTTCTAAAGTCTGTCAGCAACTTTTCGGAAATATTACAAATGCAATGTTGTATGTGAAACATTCAAAAATATAACGCGTGCAATGCAAACGTAATAATAGTTTTATCATGTATCAGAAATGTTTCTAAACCATTGCATCTGCAATATTTCTCCCGCAATATTGTAGAAAATTCACTGTCTGCAATTCAATTTTTCATTACCGACGCAATCTTTCGGAGATTTTTTACAGGTATTTTAGATGCGGTGTTGCGTTTGATATGTTACAGAAATATTATTCGTGCAAAGTAAACGTAATAGTGCTTTTGTAGTGCTTTGGAAATGTTTCTGAAATATTGCATCTGCTACATTTTTTTTGCAATATTACAGAAACTTATAAATATTGTAAACAACTTTCTGAAAGATTTCAGACATATTGTTAATGCAATATTGCAAAAAACATGGTGCTGGTACATTTTTGAAATATTTTAGATGCATAGTTGCAAGTGAGATGTTAATGAAGTGTTTCTGCATTGTTTCCGAATATTTCAATATTTCAGCAACATAACATGCCGAGTGGGATAAGTCTTGCTATTTGTGCGGATAAATTCCGATAGCATTTTAGTATTAATTCTTGCAGAAATAATTCTGCTAGATATATATATATATATATATATATATATATATATATATATATAACATTTTAATTTATTACATAAATAAAAATGTTAGACATACATTTTTATTTGCTGGCAATTATTCATCAAAATTACTTTATTGTAAAATTTAATTTATATTTTTTACCATTTGCTTCGTCAATCACGTAAATCAAATTTTTTTCCAAAAATTAGTTGGTCTTTCTATTTTCTTTATTTGTTATGTTTATGCTATCATTATTCCTTTCATGATGAGAGTTTTTATTAATAGCTTTTACGAATGGTTTCGTAGCAATTTCATCATCATTCAATATTCTGTTGGAAACTAGCTTTTACCGTATAGTTTCATCACTATTCAATATTCTAGTGCAGTCCTCTTTTTTAATATCGGTTCTTCTTTTCTTGTACGAAATATCAGAGTCAATAGATTTATGGCCGAATTGATGTATATTACTCCTGTTATTGTTAGCAAAACAATGTTTAACATACGTTTTATGTTCGAATTCTTGATATCTTGATATCTTATCAGTACAGATACTTACCACTGCTGCTTCACTTTGCTGCTGATTCACTAAATTCGTTATTGTTATTGACCAGATCGACCTTTTTTAGTAATATTTTTTGACGTAGAACTGTACGTCTTTGTCGACAGTAAGTAGGGGGTAAGATTGGGAGCACACAGATGCAACGAAAACGTGTCACACTTTGAACGTTTATATCTTTGAAACTAATAATCGTAGAGTAATGATTAATACGTCATTAGATAGCTTATATAGTCCCATTTCCTCTCGAAAGTCTCAAAAAGCTTCCTCAATGAGGAAGCCAAACAATTATAAGCAAATAATTATGCTCAAGTCTCAATCACTTTCAATAATTCTTCTTTTTTGGCAATTTATTATTAATTATTGACAACTTTTCTAATTCCATTATATTCTTCAATTTTTTCTACCCCTATTTCATATATAATACTTTAAGATTTGGTTGATTAAATTCAGCTTTATTAGGCTTCTACGTACGTACGTATTCCTAGCAAATTCTAACGTATGTAACTCAAGAACTAATCAACCAAATTTTAAAGAATTATATATGAAATAGGAGTAGAAAAGACTGAAGAATATAATAGAATTAGAAAAAAATTGCCAATATAATAAAAATCAAACAAGGCTGGGCTATGTCAACTGTCTTTCGTTAAATATTTGAACATGAAATAGTGACAATTGACGTAGCCCTACGTCAACTGTCCTTCGCTGAATACTTTAACATGAACTAGTGACAGTAGACATAGTTCTACGTTGTTGGTTGCGGCACAGTTGTTACTGTTATTTGTATTTTATTACTTGCAATAGAAACGTCACATGCTTCATCATGAAAAGAAAAATATTTAGACAACTGATGGGGAATTTTCTTCACCAGTGAATAAACATCAATATACAAAAACTTCTTTGATCATGACTGGCAAATTTATTAATAATTACACGAGACGTTTCGGTCCAAATTCGGATCGTCTTCAGGTAAAGAATATAATTTAGTTCTCACAAAGACATTCGACAGGTCATGACAATGTATCCGCAGGTCAGATACTGAAGACTAGAGGAAAAAGAATATCCCTTTTTTACAATAATGGCTTAACTAAGAGGGAAAAAACTGAATATCAAAGTAACTTACATGTTTTGTGTGTTCTATGTCAGTAGGACAGTACAAAATTACCTTTTTCAAAAAAGGTAAAAAAAAGGCGCCAAGTACACGCAATGTATTTTGTAAATTCAAAAATCCAACCTAAGTGGTAGCTTTATTTCTTTTTCACAAAATTATATTACTTAACTTAACTCAAGTGACATATATTTCAAAAAAAGATATAAAATCTTTAATTTCTTCTTCACAAAATTATATTACCTAACTCAACTCAAGTGACATGTATTTCAAAAAAAGATATAAAATCTTTAATTTCTTCTTTACAAAATTATATTACCTAACTTAACTCAAGTGACATGTATTTCAAAAAAAGATATAAAATCTTTAAATTAAATTACGCCAATTGCAAAGAGAATATGTATATTGCTTTGAAAGATAATTGTTGTGCAACTACTTAAAAAAAATAAAACCCAAGTGGTATCTTTGTGTTCCTATTCAAGGGTCTTCCTATTCCAACCCAAGTGGTAATAGCTTCTTAATTCTCTTTAACAAATTTTTAATATTACAAAGAATTATTTTAATTACAAAGAATTAAAAAAGTAACAGTACAAAATAAAAATATTTAATTATAATAAAATAAATAAATTTTTCTTGTAAAAAAACTTGGCGCTGCTTTTTTACTCCTGTCGCATTCTTCCCTAAATTATGTTTATTGTTTTTTATTCAATCAAAAATCTAGTACTAATGTTTAAATTTTAATGTTTAAATTTCAAAGTCTAGCAGCGCCAAGTTTTTTTTACAAGAAAAATTTATTTATTTTGTTATAATTAAATATTTTTATTTTGTACTGTTACTTCTTTAATTCTTTGTAATTAAAATAATTCTTTGTAATATTAAAAATTTGTTAAAGAGAATTAAGAAGCTATTACCACTTGGGTTGGAATAGGAAGATCCTTGAATAGGAACACAAAGATACCACTTGGGTTTTATTTTTTTTAAGTAGTTGCACAACAATTATCTTTCAAAGCAATATACATATTCTCTTTGCAATTGGCGTAATTTAATTTAAGTATTTCATATCTTTTTTTGAAATACATGTCACTTGAGTTAAGTTAGGTAATATAATTTTGTGAAGAAGAAATTAAAGATTTTATATCTTTTTTTGAAATACATGTCACTTGAGTTGAGTTAGGTAATATAATTTTGTGAAGAAGAAATTGCACAACAATTATCTTTCAAAGCAATATACATATTCTCTTTGCAATTGGCGTAATTTAATTTAAAGATTTCATATCTTTTTTTGAAATACATGTCACTTGAGTTAAGTTAGGTAATATAATTTTGTGAAGAAGAAATTAAAGATTTTATATCTTTTTTTGAAATACATGTCACTTGAGTTGAGTTAGGTAATATAATTTTGTGAAGAAGAAATTAAAGATTTTATATCTTTTTTTGAAATATATGTCACTTGAGTTAAGTTAAGTAATATAATTTTGTGAAAAAGAAATAAAGCTACCACTTAGGTTGGATTTTTGAATTTACAAAAAACATTGCGTGTACTTGGCGCCTTTTTTTTACCTTTTTTGAAAAAGGTAATTTTGTACTGATATCACCCATTTTGTAGTGTTAAGCAAAGATCTGCAAAAAAATTTTATTTTTTATTTTTTAATTCACGAAATTAGCAATAACAACAAATTAAATTTTTATTAAATTAGCAAATTAATAATTAGTTACAAAAAATTACTATTTACATAAAAATTAATAATATTTAAGTAAAAGTAAATTATATATTTCTCACAAAAATTAAAGAAACACTAAAATCTTTAAAAATAGGCAAAATTCAAGCAGCTGTAACTTTGTTATAAATGAACAAAATTTAAATTTAAAGCTTAAAACCTGAATTTTTACATTATTTTCATCCATTTGTATCATATCTACATGTTATTTAAAAAAATTTGGCAATTATACCGTTCAATAGAACAAAGTTTCAGCTTTAAGAATCTATTTTTTGAATTGCGATACGATGATTTCTAAGGGAATTATGAGCAATCAAAGTCAAAATTCTCATTTCTTATTCAATCCGCGATAAATCAGTAACAAAAAATCGTAGAAACATTTAAAAAAAAAGATTTTGCAAGGAAAACTTCAAGCTTTTACGTTAGAAAGTCGAAAATTTTCGCAGATTTTTTTGGTGCACTTGACAGGCCCACAAAGTGAGAAGAAAATTTTCTATTTTGTCTAGCTCGTAGTTTTCTATATGTAAAAATTACCAAACTCACAGAAACTAAAAAATAATAGTAACCTTTCGAAAGTAGAAATTTTGAGCTTTAAAATCCTTTTTTTAAATTTAAATTTCGTTCATTTTGCTTCCTCATAGAGGAAGCTTTGTTTTCGTAAAAAAAATTTTTTTTTATTTGTTTTTCTGAATGTGTTCAGAATGTTATAAAACGTCGAAAAATTGTAATTTAAAAAAAATGTCTGTATGTATGTATGTGTGTGTGTATGTGTGTATGTGTGTATGTGTGTATGTGTGTATGTGTGTATGTGTGTATGTGCCAAATTTACCGAAATTTCTATAACTCCAGAACTAATCAACCAAATCTTAACGAATTGTATATGAAATAGGGGTAGAATTTTCCGGGGAGTGCTATAGAATGTATAGTTTTTCGTTATCTATTTTCTGGAAACCGATTTTTTAAATTTTTTTACCCGTAAGATTTAGAAAAATTAAAAAATCGGTTTCCAGAACATCGGTAACGAAAAAAATACACACTTTATAGCACTCGCCGGAAAATTCTACCCCTATTTTATATGGTTTTAATACAAATTCGGTCCAATAGTTTTTAAGTTAATAACGTTTTTTTTAATTTTTCTAATTCTTACGGGTGATGCACTCAAGTAGAAACTTTCTTAAAATTTTTAAGTATGTAAATTATAAATTTGCACATTGTTTTATAGTTTTTAAGTGTGCAAGTAGAAACCTTCGCTCACAAAGCTTCCTCTATGAGGAAGCCAAAACAAATAAATAAATACTAATAATTATGCATCGAATAAAATAAAAGCTTAAGAACTATAAGTAAACAATGTGCAGATTTCTACTTGCACACTTAAGAACTATGAGGAAGCAATGTGCAAGTTTCTACTTGCACCATTTCATCGTTTTTTACAATATGGCGCAAATTTGCCGTTGAACTTTTTTATATAAAATGATATAGAATTTTTATTTTTCTACAAAATTCTAATTTATTCTTTATTTAACAAAGTTACAGCTGCTTGAATTTTGCCTATTTTTAAAGATAAATTTATATAGTGTTCCTTTAATTTTTGTGAAAAGTGTAGATTACTTAAAAAATTGGTAATTTGTCAGAGAAAAATTTCTAGTTTGTGAAAGTTAGTAATTAGGTAAAAATGAATTAATTTCTTTTGTAAACTGGTAATTAGTAAAAATAAATTCTTTATTATTAAAATAATTAATAGATGGTTTATCAAAAATAAATTACTATCTATTTGAAAATTAATAATTAGTGGAAAATAATTATTAATTTTTTCAATAATAAATAAATAGTCTCAGATAAATTACTTATATTTTAAAAATTATTAATTAGTTGAATATAAATAATTTAATTATTTATATTATTTATATTAATTATTTATATTATTTATATTATTTATATTTATTAGCAGTTAAATATGGTTTAAAAAAGGTAATTATGAAGGAGAGGGGCTTCCTCACCGAATTGGCTAAAATTTTAATTTTGTGTATTTTGGTGCGTAAAACATGAATCTATAAGTTAAAATTGTCGCTCTCAATTAGGAAAAAAGTTATTAAGTACTAAAATTGATAGTTGCGTGGTTAGAATGTCTGTCATACTGATATGATGTAGACGCACATGATAATGCGTAGTGACGTAAAAATACGTGAAATTACAGTAATAATACGGTACAGTATAACGGCAACCTGTCCTATAATAGTCTGGCACCTTACTTTCATTATGTGCTACTATTTGACTTTGTATTTATTATACTTTGTATTTATATAGACTTTTCAATATACCAATTATTTTCTGCTTTAAAAAAAGCATAAACTCTATTTCTATTATTTAACTATATGGTTAAGAAAGATAATAGAAATAGTGTTAATGCTTTTTTTAAGCAGAAAACAATTGGTATATACTGAAAAGTCTATATAAATACAAAGTCAAATAATACAATAGCCTACAATTAAAGGCGTCAGACTATTATGAAAGGTTGCTGTTATACTGTACTAGTGCTGTAATTCCATGTACTTTTACGTCACTATGCATGATCATGTGCGTCTACATCATATTGGTATAATAACAGACTACGCAACAATCAATTTTAGTACTTAATAACATTTTTCCTAACATTAAGAGCAACAGTTTTAACTCTCTCTTTCTCTCTCTTCCTCTTTCTCCTTCTCTCCTTCTCCCTCTCTTTCTCTCTCTTACATATTTATGTTGTACGCACCAAAATATACAAAATTGTGAAGTTTTAGCCAAATCGGTAAGAAAGCACCTCTCCTTCATAATTACCTTAAAAAATAATTATGTTAATGTTACATATAATCAAAGCTATATTACGTACCCAAGCAGCAAAGCAGGGCATCTTGACCAAATCAAAATCAGATTGCCCTAATTAAGTGAAGAATTACCAACTTTCGACATAAAAAATGTCTTAAAAGTCAAATAGCGTTTAAAGTGTTGTGTACAGGTCGAAAATTACGTAGTTTAAACCTACAAAATGCCTTCAAAGTTCAGTGACTTTAAAATTATACATTAGGTTATAAATGACCAAACTTTGATCAAAGATGTGTCTTCAAAGTCGATTCAACTTATAAGTTAAAATTAGAGTCCTGTTTGAAGGAAATGTGACCTGGTTGTATTACTTAATTTCAATCTCATAGGCGATATGACTTTAATTGGTCAGAATTACCTAATTTTACCATATATAAGTCCTATATGTTTGACTTGACTAATAGGGAATATTTAGGCGCGAAATAGACTTCGCATTTCTCTATATATCGATCCAGCGATCTCGACTTCATAGTCAATCTAACTTATAAATAGGGAAATCGGACTTATTAGTCAAAATGCCTTATTGATCGACAAGATGACCTCAAAGTCAACGACTTTGAAGTAAAAATGCCCCGATCAAGGAAATCTGCTCTCAAAGTTTGGTATTTGGTTTTCACAGTAGGGGAATTCGACCTACAGGTCGAAATTCAGACGAAAACGTTAAATCGGCCATTATTATGAGAACTAGTATGTCCGCCATGATACGCCAAAACGCTTTCTAAAATTAGGCATTATAAAATAAATTATATTATCTCTCGGAGTGACTAAGAATTGAAAAAAAATCTATTTCACGATACTTTTCACGTAGGTGCGAGATTAAAATATTTTTATTGTGCTAAATGCAAAACTTATTATTGCTAAATAATTAACGATTAATTATTAATTGCTTAAATTATTTATTTTCGACATCGCGTTGCTTTAACGAAGTAAATAAAATTCTGTACAGAAAATTTTCTTTCGCACTTATATTTCTGTCACATGTCACACGATATTCAGTTTCAAAACCGACGTAGTGGTGGACTCTGTTAATATTTTATTCTGAGTTTCCATGGGTGGTTGGAACATATGCTATGACTGTAGCATAGACATCCGTCTTGGTAGAACTAATATGGAATATATATTTTTCATGATGTGCAGCGCTGCCATCTACTAGATGTCTCAAAGACAAAGGTTAGGTCGAAGAGGGGGCACAAATTGGTCAAAATTACCAAAATATTACCGATATTCGACCTTCTGCTAGGTCCATTTCACCAAAATCAGACTATGACTTATAAGGCGAAATGCCTTGCATTACCTAATTTCAACCGTAAAATTACTTCAACTTTATTCCCCACTTACCTTCTTTTGACGGTCGATTCGACGTAAGTTGGGCTTGGTCGAACAGACTTTTGAACCTATCAGAAGGTCGAATAAACGTAATTTCGCCCTATTTTGCTGCTTGGGTAACGATGTTCATTGCGCCATATTATCGCTATATTTTCGCTTTGTTAAAAAATTATAATAAATTATAATAAATTGAGTTAATCGCAGCGCGCGACAAAGTTATGTACGTGAGCACTGTGAACAATTTAATGATTGTAACCTTACTTGTATACATTTTATAGAAAAATATTTCTATATTATGTTTAACAACAATATTAAATATTAACATTTTATAACTGCCAAACGTTTCCAGTTGAGCGCAATTGTACGAGTTACGAATCATTTATAGACTCTTTTTCTCAGTTAACTAGTTTCTACTGCATTGAAATCTTGCATAGAAAAAAATGTGTTAGCATATCGCGCAAGAATCATCGATATCTAAGTAAACAATTAATATATACAGTATATGTATATGCGTACATCTGGATTAATCCGAAAGCTTAGTCTTCATCTTTTGAAACATAAAATAATTTTATGCCACGACAGTGAAATGCGGAATACA
The DNA here is from genome assembly GCF_030848795.1 of Temnothorax nylanderi. Classification (NCBI taxonomy): domain Eukaryota; kingdom Metazoa; phylum Arthropoda; class Insecta; order Hymenoptera; family Formicidae; genus Temnothorax; species Temnothorax nylanderi. The sequence continues at coordinate 70,980 of NW_027249794.1, forward strand.
AGTTACTGAAAAATAATCAAAAGACGAATCTTTAAATGAATCAGCAACCTTTAAATAATTTGAAAAGATAACACGGGACGTTAAATAAAATACGCCATTTAACAATAACTTCTAAAGTAACAAGTTTAATCTACGGTGACCTAAATTTAAATGTAAAAAGAAATTAAATTATTTCAATGAGTTCTCGAATCGTCCCCAATCAGAAATAGATGAGTCACGTAGAAACGAATTTCCTAATTCGTCTGAGTTATTCGATACCAAGGTCGGTAAATGGCGCGTCGGTAGCGACGCTACATAAGGTCTTCCGACGGCCGCCATTTTGGATCCAGTGACTGTGTATTAGTGCACGTCGTACAATAGTTGTTACTGTGTGCGTAGTTCGCCATTCGCGCTGATGGTGTACGCTGAGCGTTGTGGTCGCCATTTTGGATCCAAATAGCTCGAAGTGCAGCGGAAGACCTTATGTAGCGCGCGCCATTTACCGACCTTGTTCGATACAATGTTCTAATTTAAATGTGACACTACTTTGTAAAATGTTAAGTTATTGGCTGCGTTTGCTTTGGGCGCTTTCGTGCTGAAAGCATCATCAGTCTATCTTTATTGCTCATTACATGTTGAAAAAAGATGGAGTGATGCTTTCAGCACGAAAGCGTCCAAAGCGAACGCAGCCATTGTTTTCTCTACTCTACGATCAATATAGCAATCTTTATAAATTTCTTTCTTTCTGAATATAAATATTCTACACAATCGGAAAACTATTTTACAACATGAGTAAAGAACGAAGTCAAAAAGCGAAATAATCAATTTTGACGCGATTAAAGGGGATCATCAATGGCGATTGTATTAAACTCTAGTACATACTGACTAAGAATCACGGATTATGCGTGAAAATTGTAGAGTTTCTTGACAACTCTTATGTACAGATGGATTCAAGTGTTTCTGGCTTCATCTGGTCCCATGCTACTTGTTCAGCATGTCCGTTCATTACTAGTTCTTCAGTAAGGGAAATTAGCTTTAAAAAAATCAATTAATTTCAATTAATTTGCGCATCTGCAAAGAGATTCTCGAAGATTGGATAATAATAACTACTTACCCCATAATTTTGTATCATAAAATAAATATTTGCATAAATATTAGTTTGAATGCGACCTTCAATCTGAGCTTGAGCAGCAACTCCCTTTGAGGAACAATTTTGTACCACATTGTAAGCTTCTGTCGACCATTTACCTGCAAAGGAGTAACATCAAAGTATAATTACATATCTAAAGATAAATAATTTTGAGTAGAGATGTATAATCTGGAAGAATAGTATACATAACGTTCTTTGGCTGAATATTTGCTAAAAAGATTTTGATGGCTTGGAAGGGTAGGCTCAAATAATTATATATCAATGGCCTACATTACGAATTACTAAACTGCCAGTAACCACCGTGATCGAGTAATCGTACTACGCTTCTCTCTCCTGATGAATCTGGACGTTCAATGCATCCTCTAATCCATTTGTCGCTCCAATATACAGCCACGTAATCATCCTCTACAAAGTAAAAATGTATTGTATAATCAGAATATCCTGATCTCTTTTTTATTCAACGTGTTAAGATTATATAACTTACTGTTCAAACCGAGATCAAAACGAGATTCCCACTGTCCCTATCTACTATCTAGCGAAACCACTGCCAAGGGAACGGGCTTGGAAAAATTAGCGGGGAAAGAAGACCCTGTTGAGCTTGACTCTAGTCTGGCACTGTAAGGAGACATGAGAGGTGTAGCATAAGTGGGAGATGGCAACATCGCCGGTGAAATACCACTACTTTCATCGTTTCCTTACTTACTCGGTTAGGCGGAGCGCGTGCCCCGAGGGCTTCGTGCCCCGGCGGTCACGGTGTTCTAGAGCCAAGCGTGTCAGAGTGGCGTGAGGCCTCGCGGCCGATCGCCGTTAATACTCCCGCGTGATCCGATTCGAGGACACTGCCAGGCGGGGAGTTTGACTGAGTTTTCATAAGGGTACCCTTATGAAAAAGTAGTACTGGTTTTAATACTGGAAAAAGTATTGGTGAAAGTACTGAAAACATAAGTACTCAAAGTACTACTAAATTCGACCATAGGGTAGACCGGGGCACGTTGTCACACGGGGCACGTTGTCACATCGGCTTTATTTAAAAAACTAATAACCAGAGGGCAGCACCCGTCATTCCCAAAACGTGTTAGTGTATGCCCATCTTTGGTGTGTTTACAGTGTTGAGATTGCTCCAGCCGTGTTGACGTAAAATCAACTTGAAAGTTTTTTGCGACCGTAAGTAAAATTTTATTGTCTAATATTCAACGTACTGGACATGAAGCTTATGTTTTTTCAGAATAGACCTTTATATTATCTTAAAGTATGTACTTTTACCTACCGCGTGCAATACCTAACCTTATAAATATCTCAAACGTGCCGGCCATGAGGCTGTTTGGAGTAAAAAAATGCCCTCGGGACACGTTGTCACGAATTTTAATGTCATAGGTGCAATTGGGATATGATGCGCTCCTACAAACGGAAAACTGCGAGAGCCGCAGTAGTCGATCTAGAAGTAATTCGTCTTGCTGTTAACGATCAATAAGTTGCGCATTCGAGTGGAATTCTTGTATTTAGATTAAGACGAAAACTTCGTGCTTTTTGTACTTTTTTGAAATAAAATAAATGTTTCTGTGAAGGATTTTACTTTTTTACATTGCAGCGCACTATAATATATTGATATTTACGTTGAATACAGTTTGGATAACATTTTGCATGCAATTACATTTGATGTGACAACGTGCCCCGGTCACGGGGCACGTTGTCACAAGCGACCTGTCGTTATTTATTGTTATGTAACAACTGTAGAGTAACAATCACACAAAATTCGATACTGTCCAATTGAAGCTGAGGGTTCACTCGAAATTTTGGCATATTACAGTACTCTCAAATATTGAATGTAAAAAATACAAAAAATATTGAAAAAAATGTGTGACAACGTGCCCCGGTCTACCATACTGACTTCGTCAGTACTCCTTCCCAGTACTCATCCAGTACTCATCCAATACTCATTCAGTACTACCTTCAGTACTCCCCCAGTACTCCCCCCAGTACTCCCTCCAGTACTTTCTCCAGTACTCCCCCAGTACTCCCCTAGTACTCCCCCAGTACTCCCCCCAGTACTCCCTCCAGTACTTCCTCCAGTACTCTTTTAGTACTTATTGAATACTCGTGGGATACTAACGTGTGGCACAGGCGCAGTACTTGCGCAGTACTATCCAAGTAGAACAAAAAGTCAAGATTGTAGGCTTAGAGTTTAGGAACTCTTGCCTTAGGCGACTAGCGCCCGAAAATATCTGATTTGGTCCCGTAGGGGGTCTCCTCTTATACAAGTCGGTGCAGAATCTTGAACTCGAGAGAATGCTTGGGCGAGGCGACGCCTAGCGGCGTCGATGCAAACTGCCCATTTTACTAGTGTTGTCGCGCGGGCGTGTATCACTGGTGACGTAACCGCCACAAAGATGATATCAAAATAACGTCATATTGATAGTTTAGTGTGTTAATTTAGTATTTTATTAATTTAGTATTTCCAAGATACGTTACGAAAAAGTAGTACTAGCAATCAGTACTCAGTACTGAGTGATCAGTACTCGTAGTATTGACAGTATTAGTATGTTAATACTCATGAATATTGCAGAATGGTCAGTACTGTGCTTATTAGTTCTTACAGTACTGGCAGTACTATCATGATAGTACTCTGAATATTAATCTGATAAAGTACTGACCACTTCAATACTTTGAAGTACTAATGAGTATTATTGCTTGTAGTACTGCCAGTACTGTAAGCACTGACAGACACAGTACTGACCATTCTGCAGTATTCATGAGTATTAACATACTAATACTCTCAATACTACGAGTACTGATCACTCAGTACTGAGTACTGATTGCTAGTACTACTTTTTCTTAAGGGTAGTGCCTAAAATCTATACTATTATTATAAAGAGACAGAGTTTGTCAGTTTGATTGTTTGTGTTCGATGATCTCGGAAACCAATGGACCGAATTTTTACCAAAAGTATATGAAATAGGGGTAGAATTTCCCGGGAAGTGTCACTGTGTGTATAGTTTTTTGTTACCGATTTTCTGGAAACCGGTTTTTTTTAATTTTTCTAATTTTTCGGGAAATAATTGATCAAATTTTAAAGAATTGTATATAAAACAGGGGTAGAATTTCAAGGGGAGTGCTATAAACTGTATAGTTTTTCGTTACCGATCTTTTTGGGAACCGGTATCTTTTTGGAAATCGGTTACGAAATTTTTCCAATTTTTTAGGTAATAATTGAGTGAATCTCAAAGAATTGTATACGACGGAATTGAACTTTAGAGAGAAGGAGAGAGAGGGAGGGAGAGGGAGGGAGAGGGAGGGAAAGAGGGAGAGGGAGGGAGAGGGA
>NW_027249795.1:0-75002 GCF_030848795.1 Temnothorax nylanderi
GAGAGAGAGAGAGAGAGAGAAAGAGACTATTTGCGTGTCTTATTACATATGTCCTCCGGGGCGAAGTCCGGGTAACCAGCTAGTAGTTACATATGGAGAGGTAAAGCTCTAATAAAATTCTGTATTGTTCCGGGCAAAGCCGTGTGTACATGAAAAATTCTTCATAATCATTTGATCTTATTTCGCGAAATAGGTTATTCAGGAAACTCTGTTGTCGTTTCCTTCTATTGACAGGTCTCACCCACCAACGCCTGGTTTTCATTTTCTGATAATTTGCAACTTGAAGCATTATGTTTTGATGCCACATTAACATAAAAAGAGTTACATAACTTAATTCTTCTAAATCCATTTTTGAGTATTTATTTCGAGTATTCACACAACAACCGTTTGTTCTTCACGAAAGAGCAACAGACAACCATAGTGGTGTAAGTCAAATTTTCTAAACTATTGACTCGTGTGCATAGATGCAATTTATATATTGTATAGATTGCATTTATACACATGAATCAATATTTAAAAAAATTTGACTTATACCATTATGATTTTTACCCCTCCATATATATAATACTTATATAAGACTTTGGATAATGCACAACAATTAATTTGACTTAGTAGTAATAATTTTTGACTTTTAATAAAAATATCTCCTGTAGAATAAAACTCTTTGTTTCAACCATAGACGTATAGTTTCAACTCATTACTCTCATTACGTTTTTACATCACCTTCAGTATATTGTTTTACTAATTGCATAATGGCAATAAGGAAATCCAATTGTTTTGATTCAGGAATTTTTTGTAAAGCAAAAGCAACAGAAGTTAGCATAGCTTTCACATCAGGACGGAGTGAAGATTCTGTAACATGAGGTATACATGGAGGTAACGGTGGAGCACGTCCTGAGAGTGCATCTCCAACTTTTTGTGCCAAAACATTTAAGGATTTGGATTGTTCGAAGATTGACTTAAAATTATCGAGATCTCGTTTTTTCCGTTTGGTACACAAATCAGACTGTGGAACACGCTTTTCACAGCTATTCAGACTTTTTTGCATTTGTTCTACAGGAGATATTTCATTATTGTCAGACGCAAATGAGGAATTTGAAAGAGATGATTGCTGAGAAGATTGCAGAGGTAGTAAGGCCTCAGACTTACTCGAACATTCACCAGCATCATCTGAGATACCTAAAAATACCAAATAAGATTATTGCTGTGTTCCGATATTTACTGCCAGTACCGAAAATCTATACGTACCGTAAATTATAGATTTTCAGTACTAACAGTGAATATCGGAACACAGCTTATATAAAAAACACCAAAATTTTTTAACCAGTCTCAATTCAATGGGTGTATCCAGGAACACGACCACTTACCGAGCTGCTAAGTAGCAATTAAGTATAACTGGTCCAAAGGTAAAAACCAATCACATCTTATCGCTACTTAGCACTCGTGCTCCTGGATGCACCTATTGACTACACTTTCACAGCAGCTAATAATCCGGTTTAATAACTACCGTATATTATCTAATCCAAAATTTTTCTTCTTTTTATCATAATGATCATTTAAATATGAGCCTATTTTATACTCAAAACATTTGAATGAATTTCTTGATATAACATACATAACATATATATCAAGAGATTGATTCATATGTTTAGAATATAAAATAGGCTTATTATTTAAGTGATCATTATAATAAAAAGAAGAAAATTTTTGGATTAGTTAGTATACAGTAATTATTAAACCAGATTATTAGCCGCTGTGTAAATGTAGTCAAAATTCAAGTCAGAATTTTTAAACTAGAATCTCTTTCACATTAAAATTTAAAAATAAAGAAAACGACAGTTACCAGGTGCAGCAGCACTTAACTCTTCATTCCACAAGTTTGATATAGAAGATGAATTTGATGTGGAGGTAGTTAAAGGCAGAATAATATGTGTTATAGGCAAGTTAACTTGTTGTGTTTTTTGAGAGGTTGACTGTTTCTTCCTATAGTTTGAAGTAGTTCTAAATAAGTGACAAAAGATTAGTGGAAATAAGCAACAATGTAAATTAACACAAAAAAATAATTACTCACTTTCGATGTTTTATCACATCTGTCAGAAACATCAATTCATTATAAAGGTTTCATTGAGGTGTGTATGTTGGTTGGCTAGCTCCAGCACTTGATCGAGGTTCCGACTGAATAACTTTCCTTCTCTCTCTCCCAAATCGCTGCCGCAATTGGAAAAATCTGTGCTCAGCCTCAGCACCTATGCATACATAATCTCATTTATTATGAATAATTGATTAAGTCATTTTGCAAATATTTTTATTCAAATATTTACCTGTTTTTTTCTTGGTCAAACTGTTGCCAATAGAATCCCAAGCCAGATTTTTCAAGTCAGTGTTGCTGTACATTTTGTCTGACTTATTGTATAGAAAAGGATTGGCTTTGACACACATAATAAGCTTTTTATCGTCTAGCTCTAGCTCATCTTCAAATTCATCGTCTTCTCCCGACATTGTAAATTCAAGAAGATACTTCAAGAGGAATAACAACTTTTTGTCGCAGCAACACACACACACACAATATTGCCAGATCGGGGACCAAGAGCTACTCGAGAGTCGGGTGGTAGAAATAAGCGCACAAAGAGAAACCATACATGTACGTGTGAGCCCCGAACCACTCTGAATACGTGATACGTGCTTTCTCTTCATACGTGTTCGTACGCGTTTCCCTCCCCCACCGCTCGGCTCTCAAGTTGCTCTCGGTCCCAGACGTGGCGCTGAGCACACATATCGCTGGCCGCGTTGAATATTTCCCGCCAATACCCATCAAATGAATTTAATTCGATTAGAACATAGAACGCAAGAAATGAAAAATTTTCATTTCGCCATACGACCTTACTTAGATGCTTACAACCTACTTTATTTTTAATAGATTCTTACAGCTGCCTTTTATGGTCTTACAGCTCTACTGCTACGGCCATTATAGACGAGTCTGAAATAAACTCTCTTACTTACAACCTCACTTACGACCTACTTCACCGGAAGTATATCGTTACGATCACGTCTTACAACCTTACAACCTTACTGCTACGGCCATTGTAGACGAGCCTTTACATACAGGTCTCTCAACTCGATAGAATTTCAGTGGTGGGGGTGACTCCAATATCGAAGTCATTTTGTGTGGTGTCGCTGTTATCGAGGGATGTCGATTTGAAAGTGCCTACGTAACCTGTGTTGTCATTGCGTTAGATAGTTCGTCACCGTGCACGCGTTCTATAATTTGACGCGATGACAAAACCGTGCATTGTGCCGAAATGCAAAACAGGCTTTAAAAGCCTGAAAATAAAACGGTCGGTTTTTTAAATGCCAACGCATAGGATAAAGAATAAAGACATATACTTTATTTACCCCAAGGGGTCTTAAAGGACGTTTTAAAGGGACGTACCCAACCCTGTACAACTCATCCATTACTACTCTTCTCTTCTCACTTAACCCTTTGGACCAACGGTTTAACGTCTCTTTCCGAAAGACGGAGCCCAGTTTTTCTATCTAGGGTTACCTCTCTCCGCTAGATGGGGGGGGAGCAGCGTTTTTGCTGAGAAATTTCTCAGTGGCCTAGCGGGATTCGAACCCGGTTCTCCGGATTACGAATCTGGCGCTCTACCCACTAGACCAGCCGTCACCCCAAATGCCAACGCATAGTGAACGGCTCAAAAAATGGCAAGCCGCGATTCCTAGCAAGAAACTGACGTCTTCGCATTATGTTTGTGAGGAACATTTTGAAGAGAAATATATTCTCAGAAAGTACGTCAAGCATGATGCGAACGGGAAAGTTATTGCAGAGGTAAGTTCCAGTTTCCTTAATTCATTCGACAGTTTGGATATATTGTCGTATCTGACATTATCATACGTACTTATCTGTTCGGTATCGAACGCATTAAATCTATAAAATCCGTAAAATTGATCCTAAATTATTCCGGGAAATGATTTTAATTTGAAAGCTAAATTTATAAAAGCTTATATATCAATTCTAAACTTATTCCAGAAATAAGCCGATCGTTTCTTAGAACTTGCGAGAGACAAAAAAACTGTCTCGTTTTTGCTTGTACCGACTCTCTCCCTTTGGGTCCATTCCGTTTCACGCATATGCGCGTATTTTCTATAGTAAACGTTACGTATGCTATAGATAAATGCGCGCATATGCGTGAAACGGAACGGACCCTTTGTCTCGGGGCCTCAGTGCGCGAGGTAAACACCCGGGACAAAGCGAGAGATTCGGCGAAAACAGCTGATAAAATTGTAAATAGTCTTGTAAGTATTGATATCTATTGATATCTGATATTCTTGTAAATATTCTTAATTTTAATTATAGACTTTTTATTTACAAAATTCTGTACAGACATTGAATATCCTTCGAACTCTAATTCCTTCGTGTTATATCTGACATTATCACATATACTTATAAATAAAATAAAAAAAACATTGTTACATTTTTTGCAATTCATTGCTCACAAAACTGAATGCTGTACGTTTTATTTTTGTTTTGCTGTTGAAGATTGCATATAAACATCCTTGTCTACACGAATCAGCCGTTCCAACCATATTCGAGAACAATGAGCAAACTGTCGAATCAATACAAGAGTCTGACATCGTCAATGCTTTAGGGAATCAAGTTGCAGCGTCTCCAATACATAATTCGTCTGATGTTACTGTTGCGATCAATGAATCATCGATCTTGAAAGTCGAGGCAGTAACTGGATTTATTGATCTGCCAATTGATGTTGCCGCTGAAGGTGTATATTGCATAGTACTTTATTCCAAATAAATCAACATTTATATATTGGAATTTTATTACAGAAGTAGCAACCGATCTTGCTACAAATATCGCAAATGGGCCAATTGCTGCAGAAACTCCAGTTCTGGCGACTCATGGCACAACTTTTAACATTTCATCAGTCACTGTCACCGAAAGTAAGTTTTATGAATAAAAAAAGAACTATATATACCTTGAAACATTTATTTAGTCAATACATAGCACATTTAGCACTATGTGAATTTTCCATAGCTACTGCTATTAAAAGCTACGCATCTTGACATGTACTAGAATACTTAAAAACTACAAAAGAAACTTATCTTATAGTTCCTTATGCTATCCTCGTCTTCATCGTCGCATTGTCCTTGCCAAAAATGTGTGACGTGATCGATTGTTTGTATTTTTGCAGATGAATCAAGTGCACATCCCGACAACAGCGGAGGCTCTTCTACGACGCTACCTACGCCGTGGATTGTTGGTCAGTTAACCACACAACCAGATCAGGGCCTGGTATTTTGGTATTCAATAACGATGAAAAAACAAAATATCAACACTCCGGTAATCCAAAAATGTGTAACCCTCGACGAGCAAAAAAACCTACGTTATTACGTATATGGAAACCTCGTTAATGCTGATGCAACAAATCTCGTGCAAAAATTGGACAACATGGCAATGCTCCCAAGTATTTTGATCAACTTCCAATCCATGAGGCTGTGTTGTGGCATAGGCAAGGTTAATGTCCATTTTATGCAAGCAAAGGATGCATTCAAAAATTATATTGATCAGTGGCATCACCGAGAATGTTCTCTGCTGTGTACAAGAAGAAGATGCGATTCTTGTTGTAAGTTGAGGAACAAGGTCCTGCAAAAGGAAAGAAGATAAAAAAATCCGCATTATAGAAATCGAATCTGTGGCTCAAACTCAGTTGACGAATATAAATTACAAGCGATTCGGAAAAAAATGTTTTGCGAGAGACGTGAGAAAAACCGAGCAAAATATCGACTTTCGACATTGAAGGAGTTACTGAAAGCTAAAGAACTTGAAATTGCTGCGATGGAAGATTCTACGCTGGAGAAGAGATGCTCAGAATTGTCCGTCCCAATGGCTCAAAAAATAGCCATGAAAGAAATCATTACAGCCGCATCGAAGAAAGATCCGAAAGGTAGACGTTATACCGAAGATTGGCTCATGTTATGCATGTTAATGAACATACGGTCACCTGGATACTATGAGTTTTTGCGAAAGAATAATGTTATGCCACTACCGTGTACACGAACAATTTGAGGTTACTTTTCTCTGATCAACACGAAATGTGGATTTGACAAAGATTTTGGCCAACTTCTCACAAAACACTTTGACACCAAAACACCAATGCAACGTCACGGGGTACTTTTGCTAGATGAGATTAATCTCAGAAAGTCTATTGCTGTCTGTTCGAAAAATCTTACTTACGTTGGATTGACGGACTTTGGAGATGATAGACCACAATCTTTGGATATAAACGAACAAGCAACTCATGGTCTCGTCATGATGTTCCAACCGCTCGCGGATAAATATACCCGACCTATAGCTGTATTTGCATCAAAAAATCCCGTGAGTGGCGACGAGCTCGCTAAATTGGTGGTGAAGGCAATTGCTTATCTAGAGAAATGTGGAGCTAAAATTCACGGGGTCATTTCGAATGGTGCTCATACAAACAGAAAAATATGGTCTCTTCTGGATGTTAGAGGTTCACTTCACGAAACAAAAACGTGGTTTACTCATCCCCTTGACAATGAACGTAAAGTATTCGTCTTTTCTGACGTGCCGCATGTGTTCAAAAATATCCGGAATCGCTTGTACAATAAACGTCGCTTGAGGGTAAGTCGTATGGACATAAAATTTTAAATATATTTAATGAATATATGAGGCATTCCACGGATTTTCAGCAAGGTAAAAACTCTAACCATTTTTCTGAGTGCTGTAACTTCGAAATCATGAATTAAATAAATGAATAATTTATTTCATGTCACGTAATGTCTGGATTGGAGCCTTTATGAATAGGATTATATTATTATATATATATATATATATATATGTTAATGCTAACAGATCTCACAATGAAAAAAATTGCAGATAAATTCAGAGAAAAAGTACATGGAGATTCTTCGAGATTTTATTTGACCTCGATACCAAGCATGTCGGAAATGCCAGAGCATGTCCGAGGCTATCTAAGAGACACATTCAATTAGATAACACCTCTAAAATGCATGTTCGTCTGGCAACCCAGGTATCTATATACTTTCTTTCTCCATTCACATGTTCGATTTGCTGTACAAATCATTAATCTAATATTTTTTTGTTTGTAAATATCACATCCAGTCCTGTTCTCGTTGTTTCAATGCCACGATCCGAGCACGCTACGTACGTTATCTTTATCCGATGCAATTTAATGTTATTCTTCTTTATATCACAGATCTTCAGTAATTCTGTCGCGCAAGGGTTAGCTTTCTACTTATCTAAAAAATGTGAAGCACTTACTGATTGCGAGGAAACAATTAATTTTTGTAAACGTATGAATGATACATTTGATGCCTTAAATCGTAAAATGCCGAACGAAGGTCTGACACCCCAATCTCCGGACTTTAAGGTAATTTGTTTATCCTCGTCGTAGTCCTCGTTCTCGATCCTCGATGTAATCTTGCTTCGCTTTATTTACTCCTTATATACTCCTTGTGATCTTAAAATAAATAAAATCATCGATAGTTACTGTAAAGGTAGCACACGCACATTTCTGAACACTAATCTTTCAGATACTACAAGACTCTCTACAATGGTTGAACGATTGGCAGTCTATTGTACTCACAGGCAAAATAAGTCCTGACGAATTTTTAACGGTGGAAACAGCTGACGGATTAAGGGTATCGTTAAAATCTACCATGGATATGTGCCATTATCTCATACAGAAATTTTATTTCAAATATTTGTTGACCGGCAAAGTGAACCAAGATAATCTGGAGGTGATTATAATTCATAATTGTAACTTAATTACGTTTAAACAATTAGTATATAGTGTTCGCTTGGAATAACAATAATAAAACAAAGCAACTATATGGCGTTATGTTGCGTTTTAAAGTTCCTTTTTTTAAATACATCAGAACTTTTTTCGGGGATTATTCTTGCTCATTACTTAACGAATATATTAAGTTAATGAAAACGTGCATCTCTTTGCGAATTAAAATTAGATTTATAAGATCGTGCATTAGATTGGATGTGATCCCTGCACACATAAATTTGAATAGAGCTAAATGTAACATTAAACTTGTGCAAAACGAGTACATTAACAAACTTAACACGATCACTCACAGGTACGGTCTATCCATTCTACTCGAACTGAGTGATGCGTACAAGAGTTTACAGTGCGTTAGACATGATATGTACAGAGTTTACAAGTTGATCTCCAATGTATTTCCTCCGGGGATCGGGAATGCTTTCTTTGCTCGCCAGGAAGTTGTCGAAAGTCAACTGTGGCACAGCCGAAAGGATAGAGTTGACAAAAAAATAAGTTGGCTGACAAAAAGCTCTAACACACTTAAGAAATCGATGATAGGTGATATTAATTATTTTTGTTCTGACGAGGTAAACTTGGTGGATTCTGACATTCCGAGGAAAAAAATTTCTTTTAACAATCCGGGGCCTAATGTATGTCATGTTATTCTTCAGGCTAATAATTTCAAACAAGAATCTTCTTTAGATTCTCTTCAGCATGGTTGGTTTCGCAATCTAAGCACATACACAATCCCGGATGAAATAGTCTACCTGTTACAATTGGGGGAACGGTTCGGGGTTCCGATTAATGAACTCGAAATTCCTAAATTGATTACTGAGTTTATAAAGCATATAGAGGGTAACATTAACAAATGCCAAGAATCCATCCGAGGGACGGTCAGAAACGAATCGGTATCTTTACTTAATAAAATCACTAACAAAAAACTTACGGTTACTAAGAACGACAAATTGATTTTGGGATGGATTAATTCCACGAAAAAGTTTATTAAGGAACATCCAGAAATTCTTTTCACAAGAGCTGATAAAGGCAGTGTCACGGTGGCTTTGGACAAGGTCGAATACGTTAGGAACATGGAGTCATCACTCTCGGATACTTCCTTCTACGAAGTAATTAAAAAAGATCCGGTAAAAAAACTCTCGAGCGAGTTACACTCTTTAATAACAAGATGGAAGAATAAGGGATATATTGATCACTCCATGTACAAAAAACTTAATTGTACGGACGGAATCCTACCAAGAGCTTACGGATTGCCAAAAATTCACAAGCCAGGCAATCCTCTTAGAATAATTGTATCATCCATTAACAGCCCTTTGTATATGCTTGCCTGCTGTTTACATGAAATTTTGTCTAAAGGTGTTTCGAGATCTCCTAGCCATATTAAAAACAGCTACCATTTGGTTAACAAATTAAATGGTAAGCCGTTCGACTCTAATTGTACATTGATATCATTGGATGTCGTTTCACTGTTTACCAATGTTCCAACAGACTTGGTGGTAGATAGTGTAACAAAAAGGTGGAATGAGATTTCGAAACTCACAGACATTCCGTTGGATGAATTTACAATTGCAATCCGACTAATTCTTAACTTGACATATTTTTCTTTTAACAACAAATTCTACAAACAAATTTTTGGCAGTCCAATGGGCTCTCCCCTATCACCGATAGCGGCGGATATGGTCATGTGTGACCTAGAGCAGATTGCAATCTCACAACTTAATTATGTTCCACAATTCTATTTTCGATATGTTGACGACATTGCAATGGATGCTCCATGTAACGAGATCGAGAACACTTTGGAGATCTTTAATTCATTGCATGAACGGTTGCAATTCACTTGTGAAATCGGACGGGAGGGCAGACTTAATTTTTTGGATGTTACCATTGTAATAGAAGATGAGAGGATTATTTTCGACCATTTCCACAAGCCTACTTACTCTGGCAGATATTTAAATTTCAATTCGAACCATCCTCTTTGTCACAAAAGAGGCGTAATATACGGCCTTACAGATAAGATCATCTCTCTGTCCCACCCACAGTTTCATAAGAAAAATTTAGAAGATACGATTAATACATTACTTAATAATGGATATCCGCTTGGCTTTATTTTTTCTACGATCAGAAGAAGGATTAAATTCCTTGCTCATAATACACAACCTAACAGTCAATCTATTAAGACTTCTAATTTTACTATTCCGTATATAAAATCCATTTCGGATGGCTTTACGACGTTAGCTAAAAATATTAATTTCCGCCCGGCTTTCACGATTCCGTTCAAGTTGAACAAGTTCATCACGACGGGTAAGGATATATTAGAAAAATCGGCACACTGTGGAATAGTGTATAAGATAAGTTGTGTCGATTGTGAGGCCACTTATGTAGGGCAATCGAAAAGACAGCTTAAAACCAGGATCAAAGAGCATAGATCTGACATTATGAAGAGAAGCGAATCTCCTTCAGTCATTACTGAGCATCGCCTTAAAACGGATCACAGATTAGATTGGGAAGGAGTAAAAATCTTAGACAATGAACCTATATATAATAAACGTCTTATCTCTGAAATGCTGCATATTAAAAGACAGAGCGACGGTCTTAATAAACATAGTGACACGGAATTATTGCCAGAGGCTTATCTCCCGATCCTTAACGCTCTCCCGCCTTCCTGATTCCCACCAAGGTTTCTTTCCCCTACCATACGCAGTCCCCTCCACATGTTCCTCTCGATAATTCTCTGACTCTCGCATTTGACGTCTGACCGAACACAGCCTAACATGTGTCTCTCGAGGAGCGGTTCTACGGTTGAAGGTACTTAATAATTTGGCTTGATACGTTGAATTCAACACTAAATTTAATATTTCGCATAAGGATATTCAACCTCAGTCCTTCCTAACCAGTGACCTGCAATGTGGGGACAAGGTAGAGACGGATTCGTTCTCGATTGACTCAGGGAAGGCTCAAATTAAGTACTAGACACGATGATACGTCGACGAGCTGTGATCGGACTTGAGACAACGATTGTATTGACGATGTAAGCGAATGGCGGTTGAATTAATGGAAGAGGATGCGTTAATCTGATTTTTGTAAGCGAATGGCGTTTTTATTATTGTAAAAAAGGGGGGATGTTTTAAATTTTAACGACTAGTTGATACACTGAAGAAGGCCACAGTTATGGCCGAAACGTTTGTCCTTATTTTGTTTGAAATATACACGATAGCATAAACCTGCTGGTTCGCAAGCCCTTTGTTTTATTATTGTTAATTACGTTTATTGGTCAGTGCATAATACGTAGATCTTAAACACTGTTGTATAATTTATGATTATGTAATATGTACGGAAAAATAAAAACACTCTTCTTTATAAATCGACCCCAAGCTATCGATCAAGCCTACTTAGAACTTGATCCGTTCACTCGTTATTGAGATCTCAACATCTCGAGTACTCGCAACTCGTCGCGTCGCGTAAAAGAGTCACGGTGCAGTCTTGCTTCGCGTGTACTTGGCGCAAGCACTACCGTGTCTCTTGATTTATAACTTACCTATTGCAGAAATTTTTCGGCACGATCCGTCAGGCAGCAGGATGTAACGATCACCCCACTTGCCCTACATTTTTACAGCTTTATAAATTGCTCTCAGTTTTTAGCGTAATTAAACCTCCTAAGTACGGTAATTGTATCATCGTGGAGAAATCAGAGCCAAAGATCATAGTGTCCCTGAGTGATCTGAAGGCTTTAAATGGCGAAAAGTCGAAAACAAAAATGGCTAAGTATCGTGATGAAATTCGGCAAAAATTGGACGCAGCTTTAGAACACGAAGAATCTCATCGAATGCAGTTCTGATTATGACTTTGACCTTTTCCCCACTATAGACTGTATAGTTTATTACGTTACAGGTTTCTGTCTTAATTAAGTTTTTCTTAAGCCAATCCATCTTTTGTTAACTCAACGTAGGTAACTGTAGAACATACTAACTGTAGAACATACTAACTGTAGAACATACATAGCTAACTGTAGACATACTAACACGTCTTACTCTATTGTAACAGCTTTGTTTAAGCAATCATCCCAGTACAAAGAATTGCTTTTAAACTTTCTACACTGAGAAACCCATTTGTTGAATCAACTAATCCTTGTTTGGATATAGGCAAACAAATTCTTTAGTTAATACAATATAACAAAAATTTTTTAACATAACTAAGTTTTTTGTTATATGAACCAAATTTTTGTTATATTAACTAAAGAATTTGTTTGCCCATATCCAAACAAGAATTTAGTTGATTCAACGAAATGGTTTTCTCAGTGTATGTGTAAATATAATAGGTCCGAATTAAAATTATTCCATCTAAATACAATATAAATCATGAATCTGAATACAACATGATATCGAATTCAATCGCTATTGAAGTGGACTCTTCTTCATCTTCGATTCATTTCTTTTTATTGAGACAAGTTAAAGCAGTTAAGACAAGTAAAGCAATTGGGACAAGTTAAGCATACATGTACATAATATAACAACATGTATGCTTAGATTTGCTTGTAAAGCCCCTTGCACAATAGGTGATAGCGATAGCAATAGCGATAGCGACAGCGACAAAGTTGCTGACAAAGCTTTGTCGGCAACTTTGTCGCTGTCGCTATCGCTATCGCCTATTGTGCAAGGGGCTTAACTTTCTCCGCTTTTTGGTATACATGTTTTGCGTTTGTCAACATACTAACCCGATTATATTGCACATACTTTCAGGATATTTATGCAAACAGGTCCTAAAAAAATATGGTGCATGTAAGATTTGTCAAGAAGCTGTGGGGTCAAATTCTGCCTGCGCATCTTCCGTTTCTAAACTCATTACTATGAAATCTCGTGGTGGGTTGATCCATCCCAATTTAAAATTTTTCGATCTTATACGGCATGTTAAAGCATGTTTCGCAAAGCATGCCTCACGCTTAGATGTTTTTGATTTAACTCTCGAAGACGTGTTAGCAACATACAACTTTGCTTTCCCATGTAAAGAACACGGTTGTGATATTTTGTCCTACGCAATTGTATATTACATCCGTTTGAGAATGAGGCAAAATGCATTTCAGGAAAATATAAAAATAAAAAAAAATTGTCGAAATTAATAAACCAATAAGTCTTTATTATTTAATACATTGTGTTGTGCTGTTTTCGGTTATTTGTACCTTCCCTTTTTCATTCACGATCGACACGTGGAATTTTAAGGTATAGGCAGTAGTTTCTATAAAATTTGTCTTGGTCTGCACGAAATTATTTTTGTATGCAAAATGCGATAAAAATATATTGTAAATAATTTAAATGTACATTCGGGGGGTTCCAAGATGGCGGGGGAGTGGATAGTTGGCCCGGAGTGTTAGAGGAAAGAGAAAAGGGTCTTGAAAGGAAGCAAAGAAAGAGAAAATGAAGCAGTGTGGCGGATCAGGTAGAGGAGGCGCGGACAAAGCCGAGGAAGTGGAGGAGGAGCCGAGGACGGAGGGATTGGAGAATGGTGACGGAAGAAAATAAGAGTGTGCGTTGAGGTTAGGATGACGAGTAAGAAGATGAAAGAGCAGGGAAGGGAGAGGGTGAGGTGGTGGAAAGGGAGCGAGGGTGGTGGAACAGAGTGGTGACGTGTGGAGTGTTGGTTGGCCTGGTGGCGGGAAGGAAGTACGGCAGGAGAGATCCGGATAAGGTCTGAGCCGGCGCGGGGTGTCAGCTGCTCCAAAAGAGTAGGTTGGCACCGCTGCGGAGCGGCGAGATGTGAGTACGGGGCTGGCGTACGGAACGGATCGGCAGAAAGGAGAGTGCAGGTACCGACGAAGGAGGAGATGGCGCAGGAAACGGCTTGAGCAAAAAGTTAAGGCGGATACACAACGCGCGTCACCACGAAAATGTTTGTGAAGCGAGCGACGGAGATCGATCGATCGAAGAAGTGGGTCGATTAAAGGCATATGGTGGCAGTACAGCGAGGGTCAGACGAAGCGGGCGAAAGCGGAAGGAAGCATCGTAGAAGTCGAAGAAGAAATAGAGAGGGTGGAGAGGGGCAGGGGTTACACGCACACACGCACTCATGAGTATAAGGAGGGTGGAGGAGAAGTAGAGTGGTAGAGAAGGAGGAGGTGAAGAGACAGGGGCTAAGAAAAGTTTGTTTGTAGGAGGAGGAGAGCAGGGGAGAAAGAGGATAGAGGCAGGGGTTACGCACATGCACTCACTCGCACGGAGGGTAGAGGAGATGTAGAGAGGAGGAGGGAGGGGAGGTTAAGTGATAAGTGACATGAGCTTTGGCGGGAGGGTAGGGAGGGCTGGGTAGGGTAGGGGGTCGAGAGGGGGGAGAGGGGAAGGAAGAAGGCGAGGAAGGGAGGGAAGGAAAAAGAATGTAAAAGGCCGCAATGGTCAGGTCGGGGCAAGAAGGAGCTTTGTAAAGGGTTGGGTACGTCCCTGAAAAACGCCACGTTACCCCTGTGTTGCAGAGGCGGGAGCGGTGAGGAGGCGGAGAGCTGAGGAGTTGGAGCACGGAAAGAGGGTGGAAGAAGCGGCCAGGAGGAGGAAAAGGAGAGGCAAGGTCCGAAAGGGTGGGGGGGTACCAGGATGTAAAGGGTCGCACGCGGCCAGGTCGGGTATAAGGGGATTTGTACCTGTAAGAGGTTTGGGAACGTTCCTCACAAAAACGCCTTGTAAGCCCTGCGTGGAGAAACAATAAACGCATACATACATACATACAATTTAAATGTACATAATTTACAAATATATTGTAAATATATTTTTATCGATTTACAATATATATTTTTAAATTTTAAATTATATATATATATATATATATATATATACAATTTCTACAATATATTTACGATATATATATATATATATATTGTAAATGTATTATGAAAATTGTGGATTCTTAGATTACAATATAATGCGTATGCGCTATGCGCTACTATTGCTCTCTCGCTCTCCCAGAACATCCCTCGATTGCAGCGACCTCATAATTTTCGGCTTCGCCAAGCGAACCATCCCCACCATACGAGTTGAGAGACCTGTATGTAAGACCATGGATAAGACTAACTCAATAGCGAATGTGTAGGAGCATGTTTTTTTGTTAAAGTATTCAGCGAAGGACAGTCGATGACGCATCGAACCTGTCGGGACATGTTTTGCGGACGCCATAAACAAATTTTTCCTAGGAAAAGGGGGTGGCTATCGTGTAAACTAAACAATCTATCTACGCAGTGCGCTAAACGAAGGAAGAAATGACGTCGACGATGATCGACCCGATTTTGATTGATTAGACCAAACTTTATACGCAATAAAAGGTTCATATACGAAATTTACGAAAACAAAGCTTTCTCCATGAGAAAGCAATAAGTTTTTTCAATGAATTCATACATGCCGCGTCTTTTCTTTAAATCATTTTCTCAATCGTTTACCTTCTTTTTAAATCTTAAATTTATATCTATAAGCAAAATTAAAGACTCAAACGAATTTGTATAATTTTAATTCTATGATTAGATTATTTTACATATTACATTATTACATTATTACATTAATACATTATTACAGATTATTCTTATTTCTTATTTTGCGATTTCTATTTACAGATTACACTTGATAAGGATCACGAATCTGCATGGTCAAAACCTGGGTTGTGCGTTTACGCATAAAATAATAATAGTTTACATCTACTTGTATACAATGTTTATAATGTAAACTATGTTTATTATAACGTGTCATCTATGTGAACAATAAAGTAATCGGTGAATAATCGAAGTTTTATATTCAAAGATTTATCTTCGAAGATTCACATTTTTAGTCAGAAATATCAGATATTTATATTTTGTTTGTGTTATTATTTTCATCAGTTGTTAGTTTTTGGACACAATTTAAGATGCCACGATTGACAAATTAATATCGGTTTTTAAGATTCTGATTTTTTATCCATAAAAAATAATATAATATTAACAATTGGTAGATAGTGTTCGCTTAATATAAACAAATATTAAAAACAAGGGCTTGCGAACTAGCAAGATATTCGTGCTGTTATAATATATTCTGAATATTACAGATAATCAAAAACAAACGTTTCGGCCAGTACTATGGCCTTCTTCAGTGTAACAAACAATGACATTGATCGCTGATCATAAATAAACGGAATAGTCGTTACATATTAAAATTAAAAATTACAGTAACCCCCTTTGTCCTAACATAATTAATATCGCCCATCGCTTACATACATGTTTTCGTGTAAATCGTCGATCGCATACATAGTCATCGTGTCGATCCCAATGACCGCTCGCCAAACCAGGAAACACCGTTCATCGTGTACAATTATCGTTCTAGCGTCCATAAGTCGATCAAAGAAGGATCCGTCTCTATTGTCCAAACAAATTACGGTCAGGGGTTGGATAGGACCGATGTCGAAAGTCCTTGAACTGTGGAAACGCGTGTCGAGGAAAATTTGTTATGCTGTGGTCGTTCTGATGTCAAATGCCAAACGACTATTCCATTTATTTATGATCAGCGATCAATGTCATTGTTTGTTACACTGAAGAAGGTCATAGTACTGGCCGAAACGTTTGTTTTTGATTATCTGTAATATTCAGAATATATTATAACAGCACGAATATCTTGCTAGTTCGCAAGCCCTTGTTTTTAATATTTGAATATAATATTAGACTTATTGTGTATATTACAATCGCGAATTAAGCAATACTGCTTTTTACCGATTAAAAGCTCACAGGTCAGCATAGATAATATTTTTAATTAGTATTATGTTTCTTTCACATCACTATCTCTATTATTATACATATTAACATATAAAAATCATAACATTTATACACAATTGAAATAAAATACATTTAACTTATTAAATACATAGTCCAAAATAATTTTTTTTAAATCTGCTGTGTAATATAATAAAATTTTGATATATCATTATTTATACTTTTTAAATTTTAATATTTAATATTTTTAATATCAATATTCAAATATATTAACATGTAAAAACTTATTTTCTCTATATTTTGTTATCTAATTTATAATTTACATTACATTTTTGTTTGTACGAAAAAATATTGAAATTTACGGCACAACCCTGGTCAAAACTTACATTAGTGTGAATTGCTAGTTTGGTCTAATTAAACCGTTTCGGTAATACCAGATTAAGGGCGATCTCACCGATTTCAATGACCTTGATATATGTTGTCAAGGTCATAACCCCGAGTGACCTTCAGAAGATTTTAGCCGTCGCTCGTTATTCGTTAAAAAGTTATTAACAAAAAAAGTTTGGAAAATATAGCAGCTATTTTGAGTATTGGAAGGTGTTTGAAATCCCGCGCTATATCGACATAGAGACAGTGGTGTGCTGCCATCTGTTACAATTTTCGAGTCAATAACCGAGTCCGTGAAAAGCTCTAGTAGGGCCGATGCGGGCCCATAATGACATGCAAAGAGAGGGTTGCGCGCGCCGCGGCGCAGCTATGCGGCGATGTAGCGCTACCCGATTTCCGGGTTCTTTACGGAAACGGAATCGAGATTGTTTTTCGAGTGAGCGTGCGTTCATTACGCATCGGTCTTTGGTCGTGATAAGTCACGCGTGTCGAGTCAAGCGGATTCGTAGCTTCTTGCTTTTTAAACTAATTGCGTGATCAGATCGGCTTATTCTATATACCGACAGGTTATGCTCGGTGTTATTCCAAAAGAGAAAACCTATATAGAGGCTAGACGACGCCTACATATACACAACGGACGAAGAGGAGAGACATCCGCCATTCGCTCTATAAATAATAGATGTCCGCCATTGCAGCCGATACGAGTGACGAAGGCGATATAAGGGCCTTGAATTACTACTGGATTCTTCTTGATATTGAGGTCACATTCCTCCACTGCGGAGAATCCTTCCACAAAAAGTGGAAGTCCCGACACAGAACTTTCGAGAGCTTTCTTAGCTTGGATGGAGATCATGTGAAGTTAGCTCTTGCAATGCGCAGGGCATTGCAATCACATCCCCGAGCCTTCTCAATGAAATTGACGAGGCCGGACGAGAAGATGCCTTCTCATGCGTTTGAGTACTCAAACAATTATATGGTTGCAACCACGCGTTAATCTCTTATGAAATAATAACGAGCTCTACCGGTTTTTCATTACAAACCTTTCGTGCGGTGTCACATTGCGTTAATTATTCAAAATAGTATCAATACTACTGCATTCAATACTATTTATCATTTTTACAGTAAATATATTACGAGCGTAATCTGAATATTCTTTCATTAGATTTAATTACTAGATTTCGAGCGATCTTTCTTTTTCAATTACTAATTATTGCGAATGCTATGCTGCTGAAATGCAATATATATTATACTAGCTGGTTACCCGGGCTTCGCCCGGGAGTCGTTTTTCTTAAAGGAGTTCCATAAGGAGTCGGGTTGATTTAAAGACGGTAGTTTAACTTTTACACATGAATAACACATTTTAGGTGCTTAAGTTTTAAACTTTTTTGCTTAACAATGATCACATATTAAATCAATTTTCCAAATTATTACTTTCGGATGAAATTGATATTCGTAATTTGAATCATAACTAAATGTTTCTAATTTCAAAATGGACCGCATAAATGATTTCATGGATTAAACATGTCGTAACCGGTCTTTTTCTACTCAAGTTTCACACTATTGAGTCATTTCCGCTTCTCCGATATTTCACTTACCGATTAGCGACATCATCCTTTGGTTTACCCTGGCGTTTTTTAGGGAATTTTGAGATTGCTCGCTCGCGATGAACACATAACCTCGATTTTTCACTTAAAAAACTAATGGAAAAAATCGGTAATTGGTAAGATTTTTCACTTAAAAAACCAATGGAAAAAATCGGTAATCGGTAAGTGAAATATCGAGGTTATGTGTTCATCGCGAGCGAGCAATCTCAAAATTCCCTAAAAAACGCCAGGGTAAACCAAAGGATGATGTCGCTAATCGGTAAGTGAAATATCGGAGAAGCGGAAATGACTCAATAGTGTGAAACTTGAGTAGAAAAAGACCGGTTACGACATGTTTAATCCATGAAATCATTTATGCGGTCCATTTTGAAATTAGAAACATTTAGTTATGATTCAAATTACGAATATCAATTTCATCCGAAAGTAATAATTTGGAAAATTGATTTAATATGTGATCATTGTTAAGCAAAAAAGTTTAAAACTTAAGCACCTAAAATGTGTTATTCATGTGTAAAAGTTAAACTACCGTCTTTAAATCAACCCGACTCCTTATGGAACTCCTTTAAGAAAAACGACTCCCGGGCGAAGCCCGGGTAACCAGCTAGTTAAGTATATTATTGTTTTTATATATATTTATATACTTTGCCCAGTATATAGTATATAAATCTGCGTTAAAATTTGTAACTTATAAAATTCTATACAAAAAACGTTCTATATTTTTTTCTCAGGATCAATCATTTTCGTGTTCGACATTTTATAAAGTTTCAACTTTTATACATCTCAGAGATAATACACTATTTTCCACACCACCTCGGAGGTATA
The DNA here is from genome assembly GCF_030848795.1 of Temnothorax nylanderi. NCBI lineage: Eukaryota > Metazoa > Arthropoda > Insecta > Hymenoptera > Formicidae > Temnothorax > Temnothorax nylanderi. Next base: position 19,362 of record NW_027249795.1, read on the forward strand.
GTGTTAGGCGCGTTTTTTTTAACGTGGTGTCCCTAGTAGGCCTAATCCACTGTTTTTTTTTTATATAACGTTTTTTGGATAGAATTTTTTAAGTTCCATTTTTTGTATTAACTATTTTTAATGATTTTTCACTAATTGTAATGCAGATAGGTGAACTAAACATGTATTTTATTTGTATATTATAAACTGTACTCCGACAAAAATCACATTTCAATGTTACTTTAATGCTTGTTTTCCATTATCTATATTTTTCTATATATATTATTTATCTGTCTTCTATAATGACGTTGATTCTACTTGTTTATTAGTTGATCATTGGATTTGTTTTTTTAATCGTTAAAAACCTCTGTGAAAACAACATTGCGAGTTTTATTGCTCTCATCAGGAATCAGTATTGTTTGGTCCTTTGTTGAACCAATCCGTGAGAGTCCTACATATAATTGTCCGTGTGAAAAGACTTCGTTTCTGAGGTCTACGCCAACTACTTTGAAGGTTTGTCCTTGGGACTTATTAATCGTCATGGCGAAACACATTCTAACAGGAAACTGCAGCCTTTTAAACGCAAATGGCAAATCCGTAGGGACCATAGGTATTCTTGGAATTAATGCTATTTCACCGGCTGCAGGTCCTGTCAGAATGGTTGCTTCTATGATGTAAGGCATGAGACGCTTAACTTGCAGTCTCGTGCCGTTGCAAAGCCGTGGTGGTTTAAGATTTCGAAGCAGCATTATCGGGGTACCAACTTTTAGTCTCAGTTTATGTGGAGGCAATCCTGCAGGGTTAAGAGAGTTGAGAAACTCAATCGGATAGTGAATGACTTCATCTCCATTTACCATTGTGTCTATTGACTTATATGTTTTACATTCGGTGGTGACTTTTTGTAAAACTATTTCATTAATCTCCTCTGCAGCTTTATTTTTTGCAGTTACGATTGCACGTTCGCAAAGCCAATTTGTTTCCTTTTGTGTTAAATTCTGAATATCTGGATAAACATTGTCAATAATTTGATCAATAGTTCGCACGCAAGTTCCTACAATATCAGAAATGTTAATGTAGCCATTCTGCGTTATAGAGATAGAGCCGTCACCAATTTTAAGCAAATACTCTGCAAATTGTTCTAAATTCTTGTCTCCTCGTAAATGAACTCGCATATTAATAGTCAGTCGAAGTTTTTTTACATGCTGCCAAATTTCAGATTTTTTCATGCAAACTTTCATAATATCCGCACGTGTTCCTTTAGGCACCACTGGCAGAGTTTGCCTGAAATCACCGGTAAAAACAAATGTTACCCCACCCATTACCTTTTCTGATGTTCTCAAGTCCTTAAGGGTTCGATTGACGGCATCTATATGGGACTTGTGCGACATCGTACATTCGTCCCATACTATCAAGGATGCCTGTTGGAGAAGTTTACCAGTAACACCATTTTTTCTCACGGAACATACCGAACTTTGGTCCAAGGACACATTCAGTGGCAACTTAAAAGTAGAGTGGGCAGTTCTTCCACCACTTAGAAGAGTCGCAGCTATGCCTGATGAGGCAACCGCGATAGCGATCTTCTTTTGACTTCTTACTTTCGCCAAAATCAATGAAATGACAAACGTTTTGCCAGTACCTCCTGGCGCATCTATAAAGTAAATGTTACCCTTATGATCTTCGACACTATTTATTATCTCGTCGTATACCATTTTTTGTTCTGTATTCAGTTTCACTTCGTTTTCTTGCAGATATACTTGTAAGTCGTCGATATTGTGTACTGTTTCTCGTAAGTAAAGTAGGTTATCTATGTTTGAATCATTGCGCTGAGGTTCTGGCAAACCAAACTCTTTCAAGCACTTTTCTCCATGAGTGAACACTATGTCCTCAAGAAGAATCAACCCCTCATTGAAAATTTCCTCTGTGAACTGAACCTCACTATTCTTACTTTTCTGTCGAACCCGATGTAAAATATCATCGCATAGGTGTGTCCGGTATGCATTCCATAATTCTAAAGGATTAGACATTTCACAAAACATTAGCATAATGCTAAATAACTCTCTCATTTTGTGTGCACTTTCTGAAATAGCTGCATCTGATAGTGTATCTCGCCAGTGCGTGTCACTCTCAAGCAAATTCCGGGCTTGGCACGCCGCGCGATAAGTGGGCATTATTTCACCATTCACCGTCTTTAAGTCATTAAAAGACGTCGGTCCTCTGACGTGATGTAGGAGTAGTCTGAGATAAAAGCATTCTGAATAATTAGGGTGTATTGTATACACTCGCCCTAATACTGTGTCCCGCTTTATACCTGGACAACCATCTACATCTTGGCCCCGTTTTCTCCGTTGCCATTTTTTGTTAAACCATTTATAATAAGCCGGTACTTGGTGATAAAGCAAAGTCTGTGCAAATTTATCAACTGCACACAGAGCAAAGAAGGCTGTCAGAGTGGTCTGAGGTGGATTTTCTATAACTTGCTGTAGATTTCTTTCAGTAAAATACACTCTTTGCCCATTTTCTAAATGGACAGATAAATGAACAACTGGAGGATAACGCTCGTGAATAGAAAATCCTAGTATTCTCCAGATACTTTCAGAAGTACTCAAATATCTGCCATTCAAATAGTTCTGAACCTCATCTTTTTTATTTTCAACGGCAAACGTAGCCGCATCGTTACCTTTATTAATATACTTACATATATATTTGATTGCTTGCACAGAATGGCAATATTCAACGTTGACGTGTGCAACGAAGCATCTGGAGAGAATCGGACAATATGGGACTATCCATTTATTATCAACAATGAAGTTACAATGCGATATAGTATAAATGTTTCCACCGTCAGCCGGACATCTTCTTCTGTACTTAGGGTATCCATCATCGCCAGTTTGTGTATACTGAAGAAAATCACGGGGATATCTTTTTGAACATGTACCGTTTGACATGCAAGGTGATGAGGAATTGACGGCTCCACATGGACCGTGGATCATATTCTTGCATACTATGTCGTAAAGTAATGGATCTTCATCCTTATTGGGGATTTCAGCTGAAATAATGCTATCTATTTCATCAGATCTTATTTTGTCGACTAACCAAATTAAAATGTGGGCATGAGGCAAACCTCTCTTCTGCCATTCAATTGAAAACATGTAGCATCGAACTTGACCAAAAATGTCCTTCTTTGTTATGGTTTTCATAAGTTGTTGTACTTTTAATTGAAACACTCTCGCAACAATGTCGTGTCTTTCACTTGGACGTTGACCGGGATACAATTCTGTTTTAACTTCAGGCCATTCTGGATTGCACGTGAATGTGATAAATAAATCAGGTCTTCCGTAATTACGAACATATGTAAGGGCATCCTGTGTCCGCTCATGGAGATATCTAGGTGATCCTGTAAATGTGGATGGTAAAATAACCAGTTGCCCTATATCCGCCACATTAGAGTCTTCATTTACAGCATCTCTCAAATGTATATAATTTTCAGCTCGTAATGTTTTTTGATGTGCCCGAATAAAATTTAATCGTTCAGTAATCATTTTTGCACCCATATCAACGCAATATTGATTAAATAACTGGCTATATCTGTGTAGTGTGTTAAAGCTATTTTCTCTTACCATAAGTTTATACGCATAAAACTGCATACAGGAAACCATTTTGCGAGGATTATCTTGTCCAGTGGTTGGTACTATTTGTGGGATACTGATGTTGTAACCATCTTCGCCTCTTATGAATATAAGAGGGTACTGCAATGGATCGTAAGAACGGTGAAGTTCAGATATTCTTTGAAATGTATTATCGCGTGATCGCAATACTATATCCCTAAATCCACAGTCTTCGTCAACCATCAATACTGCGACTTCGTTAGTTGTTGGAGCATTATAGCGACCTCTGTGTTCACCAAGCGGTCGCTTTTCAGCATGAATTACAATTTTATAGTTATCTTTGTTAAGTGCCATCTGTTCAATAGCTGTTATAAAGCTACGTACATAACTATTATTGTCACGAAGAATCTGTTGTAAAGTTTTCAAAATTTCTATTTTGAGAGATGGTGCAGAATCATATCGCAAATTTAATTGTTCGTCTTCTGATGTGAAATAAATTTGTAGAAATTGAGCTCTTGTGTCTAATGAAGGTAGTAAACTGCCAATCAAATGATATATTTGGCCATGCACTTTATACGTTGGCATGTAGTTACCTTCTCTAACTTCTTTACCTCCAAAAGATGTCATTGCAAAACATCCGTTGTATTTTCGAATGTTCTTCTGAAAATGTTTTGATCTTGGATCCGTTCCAATAAGTAATTCTTTCAGAATTCCTAATGGTTCATCAATATCATTTAGTTTGACGTGTCCATTAGAGCAACAAATTCCCAATGACTCTGCGGACCATTTTTTGGCACAACAATAATTACAAATTTTTTCCATTTTTCCCATAAAAAAATCTAAATGACCTAAATAATCATTACTCGATTGATAATAAAACGCAGATCTAGGTCCAATGAATGAATTGAATGCATTTCTCGCCTGGTTTACTTGACATCGTCGACGCTTTAAGCGTTCTTCTCTCTCCGGACTGGTCTCAGCGACTCTAGCCACGGTATATCGAAGTTTTCTTCCTTCTAAGTGCATTTCTCTTTCAGCACTGGTTTGATTAACTCTGACTTGAGAAATGTGCAATCGATTTTGTTCTAAACGTTCTTCCCTTTCAATATTTGATTCGCTAACTCTAGATCTAGACATACGTAAACGTGATTCTAACAATCGTGCCTCCCTTTGAGAAACACTTTCTAAGTTTCTAGCTTGTGTCAAACGTTGAGCGTTAGACGTTGATCGGGAAAGTTGTGATTTTTTTGCTTTAGTTCGTTCTTCCCTTTGAGAAACACTTTCTAAGTTTTTAGCTTGTGCCAAACGTCGAGCGTTAGATGTTGATCGGGAAAGTTGTGTCTTTTTTGTTTTAGGCATTTTCCAAAAATTTACAAAGTAATTAAACGACAACAAAATAAATACCTATAATTATTAACAAAATCAATACCTATAATTATTTACGAAGAAAGTAGTAAAAAGAGGAAATTTCTTCTTTTTTTCTTTGTCCCACCTTTACCTTTTTTTTTTATCACACTCCTGCTTTCTTTCGTCTCTTTCACAACAAAATAAACACCTATAATCAATACCTATAATTATAATCGTCCTGACGAATCGTCACCGCGTTTCAACCAAGGATTCTTAGGATTTTATATATTAGTATAGTTTCTCCTTTTTTCTTTGTCCCACCTTTACCTTTTTTTTTATCACACTCCTGCTTTCTTTCGTCTCTTTCACATCAAAATAAACACCTATAATCAATACCTATAATTATAATCGTCCTGACGAATCGTCACCGCGTTTCAACCAAGGATTCTTGGTCATTTTAAATTGATGTAATTTTAAATGCTTTTATAATATAAACGTCTTGATTATATAATTAAATTTATTGCGTAAAATATTACCTCAGCCAGGGTTCGAACCTGAAACCTCTTTGGATAAATAGAAAGAAAAATTTGCACATTCAAGATTTTGCAATCTATATATAGATAAGATTATCATAAAAAATTTAAAGAGATAGAAAGAAAAGTAAACAGAGACTAATATTTAAAACACATCCTTCATTGCGAAAAATATTACCTCAGCCAGGGTTCGAACCTGGAACCTCCCTCATTCCGTGCGAGTGTCGTACCAATTCGACCACTGATGCATGTGGTAATATTTATCGCAATAACAATGTAAGATGGAACACCGATTCTCAGTCAAAGGTGTATATTCAACAGAATAAGTAATATTTGCTTCGCCAGAGAATAATAAACACAATTAAGAATTTTTTAATTGACTATATATTGTCAATGATTATAATCGACGATTATAATTGTCGTGACGAATCGTCACCGCGTTTCAACCAAGCATTCTTGGTCATTTTAAATTGATGTAATTTTAGATGCTTATAATATAAGCGGTAAACAGAGACTGATATTTAAAATACATCCTTACCTTTTCCTAACATTCTTACCTTTTCACTTTGCCACACTTCTGCTTTCTCTTTCTCTCTCTTTCTCTCTCTCTCTCTCTCTCTCTCTCTCTCTCTCTCTCTCTCTCTCTCTCTCTCTCTCTCTCTCTCTCTCTCTCTCTCTCTCTCTCTCTCTCTCTCTCTCTCTCCTCCTCTCTCTCTTCTCTCTCTCTCTCTCTCTCTCTCTCTCTCTCTCTCTCTCTCTCTCTCTCTCTCTCTCTCTCTCTCTCTCTCTCTCTCTCTCTCTCTCTCTTTTTATTTCTCTCTCTCTCTCTGTCTCTCTGTGTCTCTCTCTAATATTATCTAATATAGGTAAGATTATCATTAAAAATTTTGATAAATAGAAATGAAAATTTGCACATTCAAGATTTTGCAATCTATATAGATAATATAGATAAGATTATCATAAAAAATTTAATATTTAAAACACATCCTTACCTTTTTCCTTTATCACACTTCTGCTTTCTTTCTTCTCTCTCTCTCTCTCTCTCTCTCTCTCTCTCTCTCTCTCTCTCTCTCTCTCTCTCTCTCTCTCTCTCTCTCTCTCTCTCTCTCTCTCTCTCTCTCTCTCTCTCTCTCTCTCTCTCTCTCTCTGTCTCTTTGTCTTTTTCTCTCGTTTTAACTGCAGGTTATTGCAAGAAGACTGCAATACCTTACTTTTAATAATTATGTAAGTTTTTAGTCATTTGCGAAACGAACCTCGCAAGTTGACACATACATATGAAGCATGCCACACATAAGACAGGCGAACGATATACCAATCACCATTTATAATAAGTGAATACATGAATACGATATATTCGAGATCTTGAATACCAAATCATTTAAAAAAAGAGATATTTTTAAAATAAAATTTTATTTATTCAATTTTAAATTAATAAATATTTTTTTATATATAAAGCATTTTAACATTCAAGTTATTTTTTTATTCTTTCTTCTGCAGTAAATTTTATACATTCTTATCTTTTTCCTCATCTTTTTCGTTACACTTTCGCTTCCTATACAACGAAAAATTTTTTTTTAACAATATTTTTTAAAAGACAACAAATATACATCTTTAAAATTTTTTACCGTAAACGCTTTTCAGGGCTCTTTTCCCTAGTCTTCCGTTTAACATTTTCTGCTTGCTCCCACTTTCCGGAAAATTCTACCCCTATTTCATATACTTGTGGCAAAAATTCGATCCAATAGTTTTTAAGTTAAAAACGTTCAAACATACATTTCGGGTGATGTATGTTGGAACGTTTTTAACTTAAAAACTATTGCACCGAATTTTTACCACAAGTATATGAAATAGGGGTAGAATTTTCCGGGGAGTGCTATAGGGTGTGTAGTTTTTCGTTATCTATTTTCTGGAAACCGATTTCTTTAATTTTTTTAATATTTAAAAAATAAAGAATTAAAAAAATTGGTTTCCAGAAAATAGATAACGAAAAACTACACACCCTATAGCACTCCCCGGAAAATTCTACCCCTATTTCATATACTTGTGGTAAAAATTCGGTGCAATAGTTTTTAAGTTATTAACGTTCAAACATACACCACCCGTAAGGATTTTATATATTAGTATAGATATATGCGTACATCTGGATTAATCCGAAAGCTTAGTCTCCATCTTTTGAAACATAAAATAATTTTATTCCACGACAGTGAAGTGCGGAATATTAAATAAAATGCGCCATTTAACAATAACTTCTAAGGTAACAAGTTTAATCTACGGTGACCTAAATTTAAACGTGAAAAGAAATTAAATTATTTCAATGAGTTCTCGAATCGTCCCCAATCAGAAATAGATATGAGTCACGTAGAAACGAATTTCCTAATTCGTCTGAGTTATTCGATACAATGTTCTAGTTTAAATGTGACACTACTTTGTAAAATGTTAAGTTATTGTTTTCTCTACTCTACGATCAATATAGCAATCTTTATAAATTTCTTTCTTTCTAAATATAAATATTCTACACAATCAGAAAACTATTTTACAACATGAGTAAAGAACGAAGTCAAAAAGCGAAATAATCAATTTTGACGCGATTAAAGGTGATCATCAATGGCGATTGTATTAAACTCTAGTCCATACTGACTAAGAATCGCGGATTATGCGTGAAAATTGTAGAGTTCCTTGACAACTCTTATGTACAGATGGATTCAAGTTTTTCTGGCTTCATCTGGTCCCATGCTACTTGTTCAGCATGTCAGCATTATCCGTTCATTTTACCAGTTTTTCAGTAAGGGAAATTAGCTTTAAAAAAAAAATCAATTAATTTCAATTAATTTGCGCATCTGCAAAGAGATTCTCGAAGATTGGATAATAATATAACTACTTACCCCATAATTTTGTATCATAAAATAAATATTTGCATAAATATTAGTTTGAATGTGACCTTCAATCTGAGCTTGAGCAGCAACTTCCTTTGAGGAACAATTTTGTACCACATTGTAAGCTTCTGTCGACCATTCACCTGCAAAGGAGTAACATCAAAGTATAATTACATATCCAAAGATAAATAATTTTGAGTAGAGATGTATAATCTGGAAGAATAGTATACATAACGTCAATATATAGTTACCGTTCTTTGGCTGAATATTTGCTAAAAAGATTTCGATGGCTTGGAAGGGTAGGCTCAAATAATTATATATCAATGGCCTACATTACGAATTACTAAACTGCCAGTAACCACCGTGATCGAGTAATCGTACTACGCTTCTCTCTCCCGATGGATCTGGACGTTCAATGCATCTTCTAATCCATTTGTCGCTCCAATATACAGCGACGTAATCATCCTCTACAAAGTAAAAATGTATTGTATAATCAGAATATCCTGATTTCTTTTTTATTCAACGTGTTAAGATTAACACTTACTGTTCAATACATCTGGAACTGGCAGCAATTCATTGTTATACCAACCAATACATCATGCTGTCTTCCAAATTTTACAAAAGGAGAAATGATGAATGAGTCGGAAGCTGAACGAAGAGCCAATTTGGCTTGACAGTGTAAGAGATATTAATGTCATTATTAACACTCTCAACCAGGGACAGGGGCCGTTGAATCAGGACATTATACACAACTTCTTCGATCACCTCGGCTATTGTCACGATCTCCGCTAATGTTACTTCCGGAAACCTTTTCTTCAGAAACTTCTGCCTTACCATTTTAAGCGCGATATTAATTCTCTCAACACTGCTTCGTATCGAGCAAATCTTATGATCACCATCGCAAGGATGATCGTTGACGTATATACCGACATTTGCCTTCGTTCGAATACTGTGTAAGAAGCTACCGTGACGGCCAATCAATCTGCCTACTAGATGTTGCGGTATAGCAAAGTCATACATTGTTGGTGCGGTACTATCCCTCCTGCATCCGTTAATACTTCCACCTGTATGAAGAAATAAAAATTTAGAGATAAAAAATACGAGATTCTTCAGAAAATTAGTGCCTGTCACACGTGCATATAGATACAGATCACTTTCAATAATATGTATTATAATGTCTTTTAGTACTCACATGCAAATATCGGGGAGAAATACAGATACTGTTGTATTATCTATTGCAGGTGACCACAAATCCCCCAATGATCCACGTATTTTACCACACGAACCCTCGTAACTATTCGTCCGATTACTGTAATTCCATTCTTTTAGCATTCCCATATCATACAAGTTGGTTGTACCAGTTAACATGTTGAATGTGCCGTCGTAGCTATCCGACTCGTTTCTCTGTAAGAAAAAAGAATCGTTTCTCTGTAAGAAAAAAAATAAAGGTTTGCGTGATCATATTTGAGACTGCTCGTATGTACTCAAATTGCTTGATGCATATAAGGTTCGATTCATTGAACTCACCCCGTAGAACCAGGCGAATTTAGAATCCGGTAAATTGGTCACGTTCATCTTTCGCGCGATGTCCAACAACGTGTCATTAAACCCTTCGAACATAAGTATTTACATTTCTGCGTCTTTCCTCGTCAGAAACGTTTTCTGATTCTTTATGAGTCGCCCCAATGAGAGAGTCCCAGATCGTCGATATTTATATCCATGTTATGCACAATTTATCTAGGTTAACCTGTGTAAACACTCGCGTAATCGCGTAAACGTAGTATAGTAAGTAACAGTAATATATAGAATAATAGATATATAGGTTAATTACATATCAAGATAAAACAATTACCTTGAATTAATCGTCGCGTCGCGTAAAGAGTCACGGTCGGTCTCGCTCCGACACTACCGTGTCTCTCGATAGGTTAACTGAACTGACTGTGACAGCGCGCTGAACCGCTGAACACACTATCTGCACTGCGCGCAGTACACACACGTATACATATGTATGATACATATCGAAACTGGCGATACTAGCGCGCCAGTGTCGAAAAAGTGAAAGTGACATTACTCTGTTATATGTATGTTATATTGAGAGACGTCGGCGTTAGTAGAAGGAGGAGTATCTTAATAATAAATTTTAACATTTCAACTTTGCGTCGCAATATTTCCGCTCGTAAGGCACGTAGCGGAAAATATTATAAGAGATACCCCCCCCCCAAATCGACCCCAAGCTATCGATCAAGTCTACTTAGAACTTGATCCGTTTACTCGTTATCGAGATCTCAACATCTCAAGTACTCGCAACCTGTCGCGTCGCGTAAAAGAGTCACGGTCGGTCTCGCTCCGCGTATACTTGGCGCGAGACACTACCGTGTCTCTTGATCTCGCTCTCTGCCCGGGATTCGGCTCTCGAGTGCACCTGCTGCACCTCCACCTCGGCCGCTACCTGCTGGCTCTCTGGGAAGGTGGTCAGTCCAGCGGGCTGTTCCGTGTCCACCGTCAGGATGTTCTGCACCGCCTCCTCCTCGGACACCTCCTCGAACAGGTCTGTGGTCGTGAGGCCCTCGTCTGCGAGCGGGACCTCCTCTATTTCTGCCTCTGGCAGCACTCCTGGCTCAACTCCGCTCGGCAGTACCTTCTCCGGCTCCCTGGTTGGCTGGGACATCGTGCACGTCCCGCCGATGCAATCTCGGCTCGTTTGCGGAATCACAGGTGAAACCTGCGGTTCCAAGGTTAGGTTGTGACCGGACGGCACGAGTTCGGCCCGATTCTCGCGGCTATCTTCCCATCTAACGGCCGCCACTCGGTTTTACCTCTGACTACCGAGAAGGTAATTTCGTATCAACGCCCCGATTCTTAACAAGACGCTAATGTTACTCCTTTCCTTCAGACTGATGCCCTTGATGGACCACCGTTGCTGCTACCCGTCTCCAGATCCTCGCCTATTCGCATACTGGATAAAGGTACGTCTCGATAATTTATATTAATTATGTGCTAAAACTCTTCTTCTGTTGCAGGCCCCGCCCAGGATGGATCGTCGCTGCTGCTGATCGTCTCCAGATCCTCGCTTCACATCGCATACCGGATCGCCGCTGGACAACGAGGGATCATCGCCAAGGGACAAGGTAAGTGGAAGGTAAGTATCACTAATTATATAATTAATCTTGAGACTTTGTTTTAGAATTCACTATTCTTTAATTTCAGATCGATGTATCCATGTTACAAGTCGCCTCACAATTACATAAAGTAAGTTCACCACGATGTCGCCACGTTTCGGTGTGGATCGCGCCTTATGGATTAACAATCGCCGAATTTGTTGATCTCGGTTGTTTAAATATAACAAACAACGCCGTTCGTACAATATCTCGTAGTCGCGAGACTCAATGTCCGCGATGGTAGTATACTCGACACGTACTTATGGTCGCCGTTACATCCGTTCGAACCGGATTATTTATGTTAATTGGTATCGTTGTACCTCTCACTATTGTTGAGTGAGCGTTTAACGCGCAATTACGCGGGAGTTCCCGATTGTTAAGTATCAACTACCGCTATCGTCGTACTCTATCTTCGCGTCACGCGGAACTACTATGAGACACGTCCGTTCGCGAAGCCGATACTCGAGAGACTGCCTCGAGCCGCCTATCTCGCACTGGCTCCCCACCATGCCGAACCATCCCTACTCTCGGGTTGTTTTCGTCGTTCGCCGTGACGTCACAACTTTCTCTTTCGGTTTTTATGTGTTTTTGCACGCGCTTCCACCTCGTCGCGCGTGATTATTACGCTTGTCCCCCGTGTCCTCCTTTCGGACGCTCCCGGGTGGAAATTTCCACGCGCAGTACCATGTGGAGGTCCCCTCCCTTCGGTACCGCTGCACCAGGTTTTCACCTTCTTCATTTTCGTGGTGCCGTTGACGCCGACCCGTGCGCACCGCCTCGGAGACGTCCCCGACGATGATTCCGGATCGATTCCCTGTAGAAGACGTCCGGGTGTACTCTGGGTAGCGGGCCGTTGACGCCGACCCGTGCGCACCCCTTTCGAGGTGCCCCTGATGATATTTCCGGGCCGACTTCCTGGAGAAGACGTCCGTGTGCACTTTTGGGTGTCGGCCGTTGACGCCGACTTGTTGTGACCGTACGGAGGGATGATGCTTATATTTGCCAGTGATTCTAGTGTCACCGACACGGTCGCCACTCGATTTTTTCCCTTAGAAACCGAGAAAGGATTCGTGACTCTAATTACGGATTTACTCAATTTACTCCCCTTAGCTGACTCCCTTTCTCTATCGTCTCGGATTACCCAGGGTGTCGCCGGATCTTCATCCACCGTCGCTGGACCACGCTTCTTGGACCCTTCTGGACCCTGGCTGTGCACCGCCGTTCTCGCCCTCGGGTCGCTGCAGCTTCCACGTAGTGTCTCCCCGGACAGACGTAGGCTCTTTCACGAGTATCGATCGGGATCAGGTAAGTACGTTGGGAAGGTAAGGATACCGCACACGTTTGAATATCAATTTACACTCTCAATTAGTGATAGGTAAAATATAATATATTTCCTTTTTGTTTCAGGTTTACAAGCTGCTCGCTTAAGTAAAGTTATGACTAGGTTTAACGCGACTACCGCGGGATATTCGCCTCCGAATACAATCTACCGTCGAAGTCGGCAGTTCCTTTCTATCGCGCTCGGAGAACGAGTTCCCCGATCGCTGGAATGTCCTCCCTTATATAGGTTTGCCGTGGTGCTCCCACTTCATCCCTGGAACGCCCCTAGCGACCAATGGGTTTCATTCACGCAGGTGCCGAATGCTTTCGCATTCCGTAATTTATTGTTCACCATCGCCAGATGTTCGCACAAATAAAGTCGTAAATCAATCTTATTGATGCCTGTCAATTCCTTCGAGAATATTCTCGTGCTTCTACGCGACATTCCAATTCCTTCTATCACAGCTATGTAATTATCATGGTATCGGTTAATATCTTTACGGACTTGGAATTTCGCGTTTACATTTTTATCTGCGTACCGCTTGGCTGGCGACTACCCCGTGGCCTTTGTTCGCGCCGCTCGTCCACCCATTTGCCCTTACGGCTATTTTAGTATCGCGATAATTACCGTGGTCATGGGTTTTCCTTAACTTCTCATACAACTGGGTATTTCATCATATCGATGATCTCGTATCCACCCCTTGTGTCTTTCTACGTGAATCTTTTATCGCGAAGTTCGCTCGTTCAATTGATCGGATGGCCACGTTTTCGTGGTCCGCGCTCTTGACGGTCGCGCCTTCCCCTCGTCGGTGCCATTGCGTCGGTCATCCGTTAGCGTCCCCTTTGTCGCGCCTCGACCATGATTCGCGCGATCCACCGCTTAGTTTACCGTATCGTGGGGCCGCGCCTCCGTGGCCTCCACCACTCGCGACCCGCGCGTGCGCCGCTTTCATGGCCGCTGTCGCCGATTCAACCGGTCTCCCCTGAGGCGTTCCTGTCACCCTAATGCTCGGCCGATGGCTCTTTGTTTAGTTTTCGTGACCGCGCCTCCATGGTATGCGCCGCTCGTACGGCACGCGTTCGATTTGGAAATTTCGCGTATGATCCCCCGTTGTGGAGTGATCTGGACGTATCTACGTGGCAAATTGTTATTTATCGCCATTACTTTCCCCAAACCTTTGACCACCGCTACTTTGGTCGGCGTTCCGCAATGTATGTATTCGATTTGTCTTTGTGATCCCCGCGCGATAGATCCCGAGTTATTACGACTGGACTCGATTAAACTTATTGAATACCATGCCGGTAGACAGAAATAAAACAAAACTAAAATGGAAATTCTTTCGGTCCAATATCGCTTTAAATCATAAATCATATTGGTTTTTTGGATTTCAACCAATAACTTAAACTCTGTACGCGCTTACTCATGAACATAATTGTAATCCCTATTAATCTGACTGTAATAGTCGTTCGCGTGGCTTTGTGACACATAAGGAAAATTAGCTTTAATTGCATCGGATTCTCTCCCTTCGGGAAAACCAAAGTAAAAGCAAATAAATCATCGTCCTAGTTGTCAAAACATAAATCAATGACTTAAAGCAGCAGTCATGTCACATGACAAACTTTTACCTTTGTCGGTAAAGTAGTACACTCAGGTCTTAACTATGTTTAACTTAACGCTACTTATCGCTCGTCGGTAATGCTTATTTCTACTTGAACGTATTTACAGTGGCGGCCTCCTCTGAGGCCTTACTCTGATCCTTCCATTAGTCGGTGTATATCCTGTAGCGCTCCCTTTAATCTGGGTGATATTTGTACCCGTTCCTCCTCGCGATCGTCCTTCTTCCTCCCCTGTATCGTGAGATGCTCGTTCGGTACCTTTACGCTCCGGATCTCCGGCTTCCTCCTCTTGACGGCTGAGCTCGGGAGCCGCGAGTCGGCTGACGGCTTCATTCTCCCCGTCAGCGGAGTTTCGCGTTTCTGCGTCGAATTGCCGCTCTCGATCATCACTGAAGCCAATTGGCGGCTCGCCTCCCGGTCATGCCGTCGGTCACGCCTTACCGCCAGGCCTTCCTTGTGTTCAATGGAGAGCACTGCGCTAATACGGCTGTATGCGTTTTGCGCTGCCTTCCTCCCCGGGGTTCTTCTCGTGGTTGTGGCCATGCTTATTTCCTGCCGCATGGTCGTCCATGATACCTCCGTGTTGTCATCTTGGTCGTCATCGCTGTCGGACACGATTCGCCGACGTGCCCTGGTCTTGGGTTGGCTTGTCCGGTGACTTGGTTCCGGCGTCCTCAGCTGCTGCTCCCGTTGCGTTATTTCGCGCGGTAGGTTTGCAACGCTGAGTTCCTTGCGCGTTCCTTTGCTTATTGGCGCGTCGTTTTCTCCTTTCGCGCCTTCTGAATCGTCGTTGTTCGGCTCGCTCGGTTCGGGTTCCCCCTGATTTTGGCTGTCGTTCCCGTCGTGACTATCCTCGTCGTGTCTTTCCTCGTCGTCGTCGTTGTCACTAACTTCGACTACCTCCGTATGGGCGTCGATGCTGCGTCCCTGCGCCTCCACCACAATCCTAAACGGGGTGTTGTCGTTTGGATCTATTTATTGGAATGATACCGATACCGTGGCCTGGGCAATGATCGTTCCCGTGTTCGGGTCACGTATCTCCAGGTGCTGGCACCTTCCCACGTGATGCCCCCTCATTTTCTCCAGGTGCGCCATTTTGTTCATCATGAGCTGTGCCCTGGTGACCTCCTCCGGTGTGGGTGGCGCCTCCGCCTCATTACTGGCTCGTACCTGCGCCGTCTGTAATACCCGCTCGATTTTACGGCGGTCTTCGGCTTCCGCGATGCGCTGGTCGAGCAGCTGTAACGCCTCCTGCCGTTCACCAAACGTTACGTTTTGCGGGTCCATCACTATGTGATCACTCGGTTTCGCGTATAACGTGTGCGTCGCTTTCGCCGTGCTTCGAACGACTGTCCGAGCTTGATCGTGGCTCGTCGCTGTTCTCGCCTTTGATCCCACCTTGCTCCTTTTATTTTTCACGAGGTGTTCGCGTGTTATCGAATACCTTCGTTCGATGGGCTGTTTACGTGTCCTACCGCATTCCTTTGCGTATACCGTGTGTCCGCCGCGTTTCGCGCTCTTCACTAGCGTGAACCGGGTGGTCTTTGTGGCTTTCGTTTCCGCGAATCTACCGCGTTTATCCCTTGGTCTTTGCGTCGCACGCGTTTTTGCTTGCCATTTCGTGGTTTTAGGATTTCGTAGCCTACGTAACCTTTTCACTTTACGCGTACTCGCGTCCGCGCTCCCCGTCATTCTGGAAATTTTGATCGCGCACCTTTTGTTTGTTTTGCCGATATTTTCGCGTTCGATCGATACCTGATATCCAATGGACACTTCAATTAATTCCTTTTCTTTCTTCTGTTGCGGGTCATCGTGGGATCGTCGCTGCGCCTCCTTCTGGATATCCCCGTTGTCGATCTGGGCCTCTTCCTCGTGCCGCACCATTTCGTCGCTTGGCATATGTTCGTCGTGGGATTCCTCTTCGCCATTTTCATCGTCGATGGACATCTCACTAACCGGGGTAAGTACGCCGTTTCTCCTGGTTGTTTTAATGAAGATTTTGCCATCCTCTCTCAGGCTACTATGCGCCGTGATGCTCTGGTAGAAATCTTCGTAATTAACCGTTGAAGCGTCGCTGTCCTCCGGGTCGACCCACATCATGTTCAATGTTATGACACTTGGTTCGTCCGAATCTCGAATCTCGATTGCTGTGTCCTCGTTGGGTGTGCCGATCGTCACGTTGTAATCGTCGCTTTCGCTGTCAAGTGGTGGTGGTAGCAGCCGCTCTGCCACTGCGCCCCAAGGTTCGCCTGGCTCGTTCCCAATGCCTTCGACGTCGTCGTCCTCGTCACTGTCCGCTGGCGGGGGTAGCAGTCGTTCTGCCACCACTCTCCAAGGTTTCTCGGGCTCTCGGTCCTCCGGGCTTGGTGTTCGTATTACCTCCTCCGGTGTGACTCGTGGTTCTGCACTCGGGTGACTGAACGCCGAAATTTCTATGGTTTCATTTCCCGCTCGTTCCCGCACCCCCGTTTACTCGATTCGTCGGGCTATCTCCCCGATCGAGTCGCCATCCGCATCCGATGGTACGTAACTCTCGTTCCCTGATTGGTTCTCTCGCCTATGGTCACGCCTATTCGGGTCGTGGCTCTCCCCACTCTCGACACTGTTTTCGTCCGTATCGCTGACGTTATTGCTTCGGGCGTCGTCGTGACCATCCGAGTCGTCGCCGCTTTCCTCGGTGGCGTAATCCTCGTCCAAGGATCGTGGCTCCGTGATCACGTCACTGGACGAAGGGATTTCGATGGTTTCATTCGCGGCGCGTTCTCGCGATCGCGTTGCTTCGGTTTCGCGGGCAATTTCATCGTTTCCTTACTTACTCGGTTAGGCGGAGCGCGTGCCCCGAGGGCTTCGTGCCCCGGCGGTCACGGTGTTCTAGAGCCAAGCGTGTCAGAGTGGCGTGAGGCCTCGCGGCCGATCGCCGTTAATACTCCCGCGTGATCCGATTCGAGGACACTGCCAGGCGGGCAATTTCGTTTTCCGCGTCATTCTCGGTATCCGACGGCACAAATGTCTCGTCATAATCGCGCTCTGTTCGCCGACTGTCATTTTCATCGGACTCGTCACGCTCCCCGTCAGAGCTATCCCATCCGTCATCGTCTTCGATGCTTCTCGTTCGCCTGCTTCTTCTAATTTTCTTAACACCCACTCAAGATGGGTTAAATGCTCCTCCAACGAGTCAGATGCTATCAGTACGTCATCGAGATATACCAACAAGAATTCTTGGTCCCCCAATGTTTCGTGCATGGCTCTGGTAAATGACGCTCCTGAGGTCTTCAGGCCAAATGGCATACGTTGGAACACGTATGTTTGCCCGTCAAATAGGAATCCAGCGTATTTCATAGAGTCTGTCGTTAGTGGGATTTGCCAGAAGGCATGGCTTACGTCCAAGTTCGAAAACCATTTCTTCTTGCCTATACGTCTAGTTATCTCCTCTATTGTCGGCGGTTGAGCATGGTCGTTGGCCATTTGTTTATTTATTTCGCGCGCATCTAGGCACAAACGAATGTCACCGTTCTTCTTGATTACCACTACCAGTGGATTTACGTATTGGGTCGCTTGTTTCCGTACGATTCCCTTGTGCTCGAGATCTCTGATGTATTTTCTTACGCGATTCATGTGGATCTCCGGTATGGGATACGTTTTCCTTTTATATGGTCGAGTCACGTTCATTTCGATCTTATGCTCGTAGTGATTGACTCGGCCAATCTCACCGTTAAATAACTCGGCGTGGTTATCCAAAACCTCTTGTAATTGCGTCATGGCGTCTTCGCGTTTCATCGCGTTCATTCGTACGACAGGATTGATCGATTTCCGAAATCGTACATCGATTTCGTCGTCGCATGCTAATTTCATGCGGTATTTTACGAGGAAATCGATCCCCAATACGATCTCGTACGCTAAATTTTCCACGATAAAAAATTCGTGCGTATATCTTTCGTCCTTATATTGGAATTCGAGTCGCACTTTGGTGGAAATTGTGGATCCTCGTTCGGAGAATGCTCCTCTCAAGGTAAATCTTTTTATTGGCAGCAATTTCATCTCTTGGCCCACCTCGCGCAATTGCTCATAGAACGCTCGTGTCATTGCCGTGACCTGTGCTCCTGTATCGATGAGCGCTTTCGTTCGGCAACTGCCAAACTTCATTTCTATCATCGGCACATCTGCCTGAGCGACCTGTTTTCTTTGTTCTTTCTCCACGTCCTCGTCAAGCTCTCGGACAATTTCCCGCGTTCGAATGATGCTCACCGGATGGTTGTTAGTTTCGTCGTTCGGTGATTCCTCGTCGCTGGATGTTTCGTGCGTGTTTCGTTCGTTGCGTGTTATTGCGTAACACGTCTTCTCGTCCGCGCTATACTGTTCGTCCTCGCTTGAACCGACATCTTCGCTTCTTTCGTCGTCTTCGCGTTTCACGGGGTTATCCTCGTGACTGACAGCCGTTATCGCTGCCAGTTTCCTACCCGAATTTCTCGGATAAGTCGTCGATTTCTCCGTCCCGCGCTCACGTCTGGCGTCCGCCTCGCGCTCACGCGTGTACCTTGTTACCTTTGGTTTGGCGTCGTCATCGCCACTGTTCGGTAGCTCGACGATGTCGACCGCGCCCTTCCGCGTTGCCTCCGGCAAGTCCGTTTTCCGCCAGCCTGTCGATTTTTTATACGACGATTGCCCTTGGCTCGCCGTGTCGCGTCTGGCTGAATTGTCATAGCGGGCATCGTTCCGTCGGTCATTAGCGTTTCCGCGATTGGTCGTTATTTTCCCTCGCTCGGCTACCTTCGGGTTGTCCCTACGACCGTACGACTGTTTGTCGTGGCCGCCTGGATTATTTGCGCGTTGCGCTTGCGCACGCAATCTTCGCGTTTCTTTTTCATTTTCGATCGTGTCTAGCATTTCTATCATTTCGCTGACCGATCTGACTACCGATGGTCTCAATTCCCGAGCCACGTCTAGGTCGAAATGCTCGCGCACCGTTTGGACGATTTCTTCGTCCGTCATGGGTGGCAATAAGGTCTTCGCTTGGCGTGCCACGCCCAACGCGTATTCCGCCATTGACATGTTTTCCTCGCTCGCTCGGTATTTGCCAAAGTAGACACGCTGCCTGAATCGCATTTGGGCCTGCGTCCCCCAATACGTCTGGGTAAACAGGCGTTTTATTTCATTTATGTCCTCGGCTAGCTGCAACTCATACCACTGGCTCGCGGCTCCTCGCATGCAACGCCCAAAGTAATGTATCTGCTCTTTCTCCGGGACATTTTCGTAGATGGCCAATTTTTCAAACTTCTGTAGGAATCTCATGGGATTCTGTTTATCATTCTTGCCACTATATTTGAGCTCGTCAAATGGATTCTTGATCCATCCTCCTCGTGGGAGTCTCACTTGGAGCGGTACCAAGTCTAATGGGGTATTTCTTCGCGCCGGTTCCTCGTCGAAGACACGGGAGTCTATTTTATTCTCGGCCTGTTCGCCCGATAGACCACGTACGCTCCGATTGTGTTCAAGGAATCCGCGATTTTCTCCCATAGCTGTTTTCATCTGCTCCAGTTGCTCCGTCATACTCCTCCATCATATCCGCCAACTCGGCGTTCTGGCGTACCAAAGCCGCGTTCGCATTTTCAAGGTTTCGCGCTTGCTCGGTGCTCAGATTCAACGCTTGGTTGGTATTTTCGTCGCGGATTTGCCGCTGATTCTGTTCGTCCGCCATCGTCGTTGTCTCGCTACGACGGGCTTGATTGCTACGATTTTGTTTTGCTCGCGCTCTCGCGTTCGCCTCTGCTATTTCTATAGCCTCCCTCGGTGGCGGTGGTCCGTGCGATCTCGTGTGAGTTCCCTGCGGCGAATGCTGGATATTTGGCATCCCCGATGTGGGCTTTGACCGCACTTTCCCGCCCCTTTTGGGTTTCTTCGGACCAATTTTTATTACTGGTTACGACGCTGCTCCCGTCACACCCGGTATATCTTTGGTATCGCGTAACGCCCGTGCGCCTTTTGATCACGCGTTTTGTCAATCGTGCGCTTATTTCCTCTTTCGCGCTACGACTGCGCGTGTCCTATTGCGTACGTGGTTATGACGTTTCGTTGACTTCTCTTACCGTGGTATGCGGTTTTCGCGCTGGTGCTTCGCATCAAGCTGACTTTTCCCGGAACGTTACTTGTTTCTATCCGACTTGACGTTGTGTAAACGATCCTTTACCTTTCACCACCCGTTATGTGGTATTTGATGACCATTTGGTCGTATGAATTGCCCGCACTATGTTACGGACGTCCAAACTATTCTACGTTCCACGCTTCTCGCTTGAATTTTCGACTTTCGGGTAGCGCGCAACACCCGTACGTTACAATGACCGCGTTTGTTTCGACCGTGCCCTTCGGCTTTTCGCGATACGGTCCCGCGTGTGCTTCAACGCACGTTGTTTTTGACGTTCTCGCGCCTTCCACCGTCCATCTCACTGTTAGCTTTAGTGTATGAATCGTTTGCAAAATTTCTCCCTTTTATTATGTCGGAATACTTCTCGTTTGTCGCGACACGGGTATTCGGCTTCGCTAAGCCTTATTCGTATGCCACTCGATATGTGGACTTCTGTGACCCCTTTCTCGTTACGCGCGCTCCTACGCCGCAACAAGGTCTAATTACTTCGGAGGTTTTCCTCTTTTCCTTTTATCGCCGCTCCGCGCTTCGTGCCGATCTACGCTGAACATCTATACCCACGACCACGCGATGGTTCTACGGCCGTATAAACTCGTGGTTCCACGACCTCGCGTATTGCGTGGCGCACGTTGTTGCGATATTCACGACCACGTATGCTATCGTTTATGCACTACTTCGCGCTACGACTCACCAATTTTTCCAAGCATCCTTTTAGAATTGGCGTACCGTTTTCGCAATACGACCTATAAATGACGTTCTCGGCTTAAGGGCCGGTGGACAATGTCGCACGTTCTCCACGCGAATTGTAATGCCACGAATCTCCCGTAAGCTTTCCGCGATTTCGCGTCTTTTCTCGCGCGTTGTTTCACGTTCCCACCGAACTACCTTAGTTTTATCGCCCGTCTTACGCTCGGTCTAGCTAAACGGATTACGCTCCACAGGTTGTTGCACAAAATTTTTACAATGTTTTCGTTGCACGCTGCTATTCTCTACTAGATCATCCACGCTTCGATTCGCGAACTCGGTTAGACCTAAGCGAGTCCTGTCACGGTCGCCATTTCTTTGCGGGTTGTGTCGCCATTCCGTGTACCAAGAGGGCAATCGGTGCGTATTTCGGACGCCTCTTCACCGAGATCACAGGATCCCGCCAAGTAACTTCGTTCGTTCTTTTCCACGTGAAATAATCGTTAGTTATGACTCCTTTTACTGTGACCGTACGGAGGGGTGATGCTTATATTTGCCAGTGATTCTAGTGTCACCGAAACGGTCGCCACTCGATTTTTTCCCTTAGAAACCGAGAAAGGATTCGTGACTCTAATTACGGATTTACTCAATTTACTCCCCTTAGCTGACTCCCTTTCTCTATCGTCTCGGATTACCCAGGGTGTCGCCGGATCTTCATCCACCGTTGCTGGACCACGTTTCTCGGACCCTTCTGGACCCTGGCTGTGCACCGCCGTTCTCGCTCTCGGGTCGCTGCAGCGTCCACGTAGTGTCTCCCCGGACAGACGTAGGCTCTTTCACGAGTATCGATCGGGATTAGGTAAGTACGTTGGGAAGGTAAGGATACCGCACACGTTTGAATATCAATTTATACTCTCAATTAGTGATAGGTAAAATATAATATATTTCCTTTTTGTTTCAGGTTTACAAGCTGCTCGTTTAAGTAAAGTTATGACTAGGTTTAACGCGACTACCGCGGGATATTCGCCTCCGAATACAATCTACCGTCGAAGTCGGCAGTTCCTTTCTATCGCGCTCGGAGAACGAGTTCCCCGATCGCCGGAATGTCCTCCCTTATATAGGTTTGCCGTGGTGCTCCCACTTCATCCTTGGAACGCCCCTAGCGACCAATGGGTTTCATTCACGCAGGTGCCGAATGCTTCCGCATTCCGTAATTCATTGTTCACCATCGCCAGATGTTCGCACAAATAAAGTCGTAAATCAATCTTATTGATGCCTGTCAATTCCTTCGAGAATATTCTCGTGCTTCTACGCGACATTCCAATTCCTTCTATCACAGCTATGTAATTATCATGGTATCGGTTAATATCTTTACGGGACTTGGAATTTCGCGTTTACATTTTTAACTGCGTACCGCTTGGCTGGCGACTACCCCGTGGCCTTTGTTCGCGCCGCTCGTCCACCCATTTGCCCTTACGGCTATTTTAGTATCGCGATAATTACCGTGGTCATGGGTTTTCCTTAACTTCTCATACAACTGGGTATTTCATCATATCGATGATCTCGTATCCACCCCTTGTGTCTTTCTACGTGAATCTTTTATCGCGAAGTTCGCTCGTTCAATTGATCGGATGGCCACGTTTTCGTGGTCCGCGCTCTTGACGGTCGCGCCTTCCCCTCGTCGGTGCCATTGCGTCGGTCATCCGTTAGCGTCCCCTTTGTCGCGCCTCGACCATGATTCGCGCGATTCACCGCTTAGTTTACCGTATCGTGGGGTCGCGCCTCCGTGGCCTCCACCACTCGCGACCCGCGCGTGCGCCGCTTTCGTGGCCGCTGTCGCCGATTCAACCGGTCTCCCCTGAGGCGTTCCTGTCACCCTAATGCTCGGCCGATGGCTCTTTGTTTAGTTTTCGTGACCGCGCCTCCATGGTATGCGCCGCTCGTACGGCACGCGTTCGATTTGGAAATTTCGCGTATGATCCCCCGTTGTGGAGTGATCTGGACGTATCTACGTGGCAAGTTGTTATTTATCGCCATTACTTTCCCCAAACCTTTGACCACCGCTACTTTGGTCGGCGTTCCGCAATGTATGTATTCGATTTGTCTTTGTGATCCTCGCGTGATAGTGAAATCGCAGGTTTTACCCTCGATTTCCCAAGAGAGCCGGGAATCTACCGGTCTGACGCCTATCATGTCCCACAACAACGGGGCAACGAAAATACAAAAGGTGCAGCCGAGTGGACAACCCGAGGAGGCCGAACGAGAATTATTAACTCAGGCAAGCCCGACAGCAGACGAGGGCACGAGGGGGTCACCTCAGTTTGAGGAATTACTCAGTTTGAGCGACGCGTTTGGTTCACGCGAGTGCGAAAGCCAAGTCGCGCCGTTGCACTTTAGTGTAGCATCTCACGAAAAGGTGCCGAGTCCCAAGAACGACTCGGCAAGCGAAGTGCAGATGGAGTCGTACCATCTACACCCGAAGGTGCGTTCCGCCAGTGCGAAGGTTGCGCGCCTAAAATGACGACTCAGCGCATGCGTGAGTCTAAGGTGGGAGAACTCGACCCGTTCCTCCCGGACAGTCCGTCGTGAGTTTTCGAGGCGTCAACACGTGTTGCGCCATACAAATCGGAAAAGGCGTTCTTATCCCGTTATCCGCTAGCGTTAGTAGCGTGAACGAAATATTATCACGGACAGTCCGTCGCGAACTTTCGAGACGTTAACGCGTAGAGATACCGGTTGCGTCATACACATCGAAAAAGGCGGTCTTATCCCGTTATCCGCTAGCGTCAGTAGCGTGATTAATCCATTGTCAGAGACAGTGAGTGCGTGATACGGGAATATTCCTATTGCGCTTATATTGATCGTTAAGATCCGCATTAACCGAATAAGCGGCGTTTCGACAACAACTCGACGTAGTTACACGCGATCGAGCGAACACGCGCGCTAGGAGAGATTGCTGTACAATCTATTTTTTAATAAACTATTATTTGTTTATAATAAACAAAAGCATTACTTCGCGACCCCAGTGAACATCCTATCCGATATTCCGTATACACGCTTCGCTTAACAAGGGCGTGGCCGACGGCCTTGAACGCGCCTGCGACGTAGAAACGACAGCCATCTTGCTGAGAGAAGGAAGGACGGGGCAACGCAGTTGTATCAGGTTTCTGCATTTAAGCCTGAAAATACAGTGGCGACCGTAAACACAGCCCAAGTAGTAAGTGGCTATATTTCAATTTTAGTAATTCCATTCGTTGTTCCGGTCACAATAGATCCCGAGTTATTACGACTGGACTCGATTAAACTTATTGAATACCATGCCGGTAGACAAAAATGAAACAAAACTAAAATGGAAATTCTTTCGGTCCAATATCGCTTTAAATCATAAATCATATTGGTTTTTTGGATTTCAACCAATAACTTAAACTCTGTACGCGCTTACTCATGAACATAATTGTAATCCCTATTAATCTGACTGTAATAGTCGTTCGCGTGGCTTTGTGACACATAAGGAAAATTAGCTTTAATTGCATCGGATTCTCTCCCTTCGGGAAAACCAAAGTAAAAGCAAATAAATCATCCTCCTAGTTGTCAAAACATAAATCAATGACTTAAAGCAGCAGTCATGTCACATGACAAACTTTTACCTTTGTCGGTAAAGTAGTACACTCAGGTCTTAACTATGTTTAACTTAACGCTACTTATCGCTCGTCGGTAATGCTTATTTCTACTTGAACGTATTTACAGTGGCGGCCTCCTCTGAGGCCTTACTCTGATCCTTCCATCAGTCGGTGTATATCCTGTAGCGCCCCCTTTAATCTGGGTGATATTTGTACCCGTTCCTCCTCGCGATCGTCCTTCTTCCTCCCCTGTATCGTGAGATGCTCGTTCGGTACCTTTACGCTCCGGATCTCCGGCTCCCTCCTCTTGACGGCTGAGCTCGGGAGCCGCGAGTCGGCTGACGGCTTCATTGTGCGCACCTCTTTGGAGATGCCCCCGAACAGGTTTCCGGACCGACTTCCTGGAGAAGTCGTCTGTGGGCACTTTTGGGTGTCGGCCGTTGACGCCGACCTGTGCGCACCTCTTTGGAGATGCCCCGGAACAGGTTTCCGGACCGACTTCCTATAGAAGTTGTCCGGGCGCCCTTTTGGTGGTCGGGCGTTGACGCCGACCCTATAGGCGGGTGTCCCAGGTCCTCGAGAGATGAATACGGGACTTTGTTCCTGGGGAAGAAGTCCCCTTTTTGAGCTGATGCTCCGCCGACGACGCCGACCCTGTGGTCGCGTGTCCCAGGTCCGGCTACTGCTCCTCCGAACCTTTCTTCCTGGAGATTGTTGCGGTCCACCTACTATTTGCGCGAATTGTCGCGCTGACCTTCGCGCGTCAAACTAAAGAGTCTCAAATCAATGAACCGTCAAAAACTGAAAATAAATCCCGTACGGTCAGCGACGCGTTATATCTAACTTATTCTACTTTATGCCGTTTCGGCTAACCGCGCTCGGTGAACTCATTGCCATATGGGCACGCAGGGTTTATTCACTAACTTAATCTAGTCTCGGAATTTTATTGCCGAGATCGTTACAAAAATGAGCCAAATCAGATGGCGAGATCGGGCGAGAAAACAAAAGAAAACAAAGCGGGAAAATTTCTCTCCATCGCAACTAACCAAATCAGCCGTGGCTCACGATCCGCCATGCGCCTCGTCGTCCTATTCCGTCTCCTCGTCGCCGCTCGACGGACTGAGGAAATCGTCTGACGGCTGGTCGACTTCCCCTAAGGGCGTTGGTACCCAGAATATAGGCGGCTGTACCGGTATCACCGGACTGCCCGTGGGTAACTCACCGCTATCGGTCGCGGCCGAATCGGCCGGCGATATCGTGGGCATGTCCCGCGGTCGGTCGCCTCCCCGTCTCGGAGGCGCGTCGCTATCGCTCGCGATGCTCGGCGGCTCCACCATCCTCTCGATCATCACCCGCGGTGACCCACGCTGACGCACGATCGCCCTTGGGGAGAGCGGTCGCAAGGTTCCCTCTCGTGGTGTACCGCCTTGGCGCGGCGAGAGGGCTCCTCGTTCGGATCCGACAGGCTACGTCTGGTGGCTTCTGCTTGCAGAGGCCATTGTGGTGGCCCGCTGGTGAGGTGCGGGGTCTAAGAGTCCACCCTTCCTGCCGCCGGTCTACGGACCGGAGTGGCGGGAAGAATGGGAGCCCGGCGACTCCCTTAGGGACTGGCCTTCGGGTCGGTCCCAATCGCCGGTAGGGGAAGGCGACCCCGACTACAAACGCCCGGTCGGCTGGGACCGTTAGGGGGAAGTTTCTACTCCTCCCACCGGCCTAGAGGAAGGAAAACCTTGATAAAAAACCACTGGAGTCGGAGTATGGGGTGGGGGGTCCCGGTTCCCCGAGGCGGGCAAGGATGCCGTCTCGCCAAGGGGAAGCCGGAAGGCCCTCCCTTCCTCCTCCATTGCACGCCGGTGCTCCGGCGCGAGGGGGTGGGGGGCTCCCTCTCTGCGAGCTCTTGAAAGCCTCGAAGGAAAATTTATACTAATTATTATATATTTTGAAATACTACTGTTTTCGTAATAAATCTCATAAAAATCAGACCTACCTATAATTAAAAATTTTCCTGTCAATACGTCCAGTGCATGAAGACCCAAGGTAAGGTATGAGTATATTCATAGATAGCGGAAATCCCTCATCACCTACAATGACAAAGGGAAATTCAGTTTCTGTGCCGGGCAAAGATGCTGCAGGAGGGATTTTCAATGAATTGCTGTTAATGTGAGCTTTCAGAGTGGACTTGTTCCAAATGCCAGAGTCACTAATCCGGCCATTAGTGCCTACATCCACGTAAATGAAACGTAGCTGGGCGTCTACCAATGCCAGTAGCACAATACTGTAACTGTCTTTATAGTTGTAATAAAGGGAGCCAGAATTTTTAGAGGTGGATCAATCAGAACATGCTTCCCATCAAAGGCTCCGATACAATTAAAAAAATTCCACTTCTCTCCAAAATCAGTAGCTACAACTTTCCATTCTTTTTCGCTACTTGGTAACTTCAAATGATCCACCTGCAGGACTTTGATCAAAGCAGAGCAGGTGTCTCTGATAATACCAGAAATGGTACTTTGTCCCAGACGAAAGCTGAACGATAAAGACTCCTGTGTCTCACCTGAAATCAAAACTCAATTTCATAATTGGTCACTTAAAGTTTTGGTATATTCTTTTTTTGTGAAAATATACATTACCTGTAGCTAAATGTCGCAATGTAACTGACAACCTTTCAGCAGGTGAGATACATTCCCGTGCGTGTTTTGTTTCTGAATTAGAGGAGTAATCTTTTGAAGCAGGAATTCGAATGTATTTGTGTCCATTCGAAGGCACCTGGACATGAGATTAAAATAAAATTACTTGAGTTTAGATGTAAAAAACAATTATTTAAAAAAGTAAATACCATTATTATACATTAAAAAATACCTGCGAAATTTGTTTGGATCTTCTAGAGATAGTTCTAGAAAGAGATTGTGATGAAAACCATGATGTTTCCTTCGAGCCACCCAAGGCCTCACCCAAATTTTTCGATTTGAAATTCCTTCAATACAACTCTGGACAACAATTCCGAATAATGCTGCTATACGTAGATTTCGCCGCGCTCTTTCGACGTAATACTGGTACTGCTTAAACTTTTTACTCATTCTAAGCTAAAAAGATTGTCTTAACAAGACTACTTGGGTAAAATTCACTTCTTTCTTCAGAACTTCGTTCTGTCAACACTACGAAAAATGTTGATAAAGGCTTTGAACACCGTCAGCGCGGAACGCCTCAAACAACAGCTAGTGTGATTGAACGAACAGCGGCGCCAACCGCAACTGCGACAGCGACCGCCAACAGCAATCGCTAGTGTGATACGGCCTTAAAGCAGGGAAGCCCACCGACTCACCCTCGGGGTATAGACCAATTTGCTTGCTGGACGAGGTCGGCAAATTGTTTGAGAGAATAATCGCCGACCGAATCGTCCGGCACCTGTCCCGGACTGGTCCGGACTTATCGCCGGACCAGTACGGCTTTCGAGAGGGCCGTTCAACGGTGGACGCGATAGAGCGTATAAGAGCCCTCTCGAAGGCCGCGGCGGAGGCGGGCAGGGTGTTGCTCGGCGTATCGTTTGACGTAGCCAATGCATTCAACACCCTGCCCTGGCCGGTCATAAGGGGGGCGCTGGAACATCATGGCGTCCCCCCTTATTTGATAGCCATAGTGTATGACTATCTCCGGGACAGGATATTGGTCTATACAGACCGAGACGGGGTCGTGAGGGTGAAGTTGGTCGTGCGCGGGGTTCCACAGGGGTCAGTTCTTGGCCCCCTCCTGTGGAACCTGGGCTTCGACGCGGTACTGCGCGTCGTCCTGCCCCCGGGGTGTTGGTTGAGCGGCTTTGCCGACAACACCTTCCTGGGGGTAGAGGCCGACGATTGGGAGAAGGCCCAATGTATAGCCAACGTGGCAGTGGCGGCAGTGGTGGCTGCAATGCGGAGAGTGGGCCTCAAGGTGGCTCCCCAGAAGACACAGGCTGTCTTCTTTTACGACAAGTCTATGGGGAGGCCGCCTGGGGCTCACATAAAGGTGGAGGGAGTCCGAATCCCCGTGGAGGCCCAAATGAAACTTTTGGGCCTCTGGTTGGATGGCACATGGAGCTTCGGCGGGCACTTTGCTCGCCTGGCCCCCAGGGTAAAGGGCGTGGCGAATAGTCTCGCCAGACTCATTCCCAACCTGGGAGGGGCGAGTGGGCGTGCCCGCCGGCTTTACTCCACGACCGTGCACGCCGTGGTACTCTACGGCGCCCCCGTTTGGATGTCAGCGGTGGAGGGCTCCGCACGCATTAGGATGCAATTGCGTCAAATGCAGCGCGTGGTAGCCCTTAAGGTGCCTTTTCATATGCAGCATGCTGCAGCAGCAAATCAGTCACGTGCCCAAAATTTACTAGAGCGTACTTGCTGCTCATGAAAAGGTGCAGCAGCAGCAGCACAACAGCACGACATTAAATTATAACTTAAAAATAATATTGTGGTGAGTTGTTAGTGTATTTAAACAATTTAAATTTATAAATAAGTGGAATACGATATATATGATATACAATCAAATTAAAGAAAAGCCTAAGGTTAGGATCTTGGTTGCCTAATAATTGATTATCAATTTAATTATGTGATGGTACTGTTCTAGCTTTAGTGAGATTACGTTTCAACACAGAAAGTAACGGCGCGTGGTTTGCTGGGGCGATGAATTGTACATAAATTCACGCGAATAATATTATTAGGCAATCAAGATCTAGTTCTAACCGTTTACAGGTTTTTTCTTAATTTAACATAATTTTTACAGTTTTATTTGGTTTAATAATGTCGTACAATCAAAGATTGTATCAATGGTACAAAGAATGTGAGAAAGCGGTTCAAGAACATAATGTTGAAACTTTGAGGAGACAAAAAATTGCCATTGCACTAGCAACTAGTGCAATTGTAGCTTGGGTCACTGAAACTTCAAAAGCGAAGCGGCATTATTAAAAAAACGGACTTGGGTAACTGAATTGTTTCAACAACGTCGACGTTATGGATTTTATCATACTGCTTTACCCATATTAAAATTGGAAGATTTGCGTTTTCAAAATTATTTCCGAATGAGTACTATTCAATTTGAAGAGTTATTGCAATTAATAGGTCCAAGAATTACTCGACAGTATGTCATTCGTGAACCAATTGGAGCAGAACAACGATTATCAATATGCTTAAGGTTTGAAATTTTATTAAAAATGTAAAACAATTTTTTTTGAAATTTAGCTCATGTTTTTAGTCATTTTATTTTTTATTATAGATATTTAGCGAGTGGAGATAGTATGACATCAATGTCGTACCACTATCTTGTTAGTTTGACATCAGTATCTCAAATTATTGCCGAAACGTGTGAAATCTTATGGAAAATATTATCACCACTTGTATTGGTACAATGTAATCAGCTAGACTGGAAAGCAATTGCTCATGATTTCGATGAAAAATGGCAGTTTCCACATTGTATTGGAGCTTTAGATGGAAAGCATGTCGTTATACAGGTATCAAGTATGATATGCACTTTTTTCATGCAAGTGTGAACACTGCATATATTTGCCAAAATTTTACTAAAATATTTATTTGTTTATATTGTCTAGAGTCCTGAACATTCCGGTTCGATGTATTACAACTATAAAAAAACCCACAGCATTGTATTATTAGCGATGTGTGATGCTAACTATCTCTTCACTTTAGTTGATATTGGAGCTTTTGGCCGTCAGAGCGATGGTGGTATTTTTAAGAATTCTCGAATGGGTCAACGATTTGCACAAGGAAACATGCATGTTCCATGTGCAGATGAAATTTATGAAGGAAGTTCCAATTATCCGTATGTGATTGTTGGAGATGAAGCATTTCCATTGAGTTCATATTTAATGTGACCATATCCTGGCAGAGAGAAACTATCGACTGAAAAAAAGTCTTCAATTACACAGGCACACAAAAAAAAGTGTCTTGGCCGAGACACTACACTAGTGTATTCCCATGTACTTTTTCCCGCTGAACCCGAATCCGAAGTCAGAATTGTCAGATTGGCTAAAATTTATGAGATAACCACAATAAAACAATTTTTTTTTGCCTTTAATTCGTGTTTTTGAGCATTTTTTTGTGGTTATCTCATAAATTTTAGCCAATCTGACAATTCTGACTTCGGATTCGGATTCAGCGGGAAAAAGTACATGGGAATACACTAGTGTAGTGCCTCGGCCAAGACACTTTTTTTTTGTGTGCCTGTGTTATCGACTATCCCGAGCAAGAAGAATGATCGAAAATACATTCGGAATACTTGCAGCTCAATGGCAAATTTATAGAAAAAGTACAATTGCAAAAGTCGATACTGTTGAAAAAATGGTAAAAGCAACAGTAGTTTTGCATAATTGGCTTCGTAAGCAAGATCTAACAAGAAGAGGAACATTTATAACTCCAGACATGGTCGATAGAGAAATAGATAATAGATCAATTATACCAGGTACTTGGAGAAATATGGTTGAAACAAATAATTCTGCTTTACAAAGTATTGTTGCTAGTTCCAATCATACGTGTTCAAGAGTGGCTGCAAATATTCGAAATAAATTTGCAGATTATTTCAATGAAGAAAGCGCCGTCCCATGGCAATTTGTACAAATTTATCAGTAAAAAATGACTCGAAAAGCAATAGAATTTGAAAATTATTTTTCTATGTATTTGAAAAATTAATAAAAGTATGTTTTTGATAAGTTAACACCTAAATATATTATGAAGTTGTATAAGTAATATGAACAATAAAAAATTGAATTTTTTGAACTGTTTGATATAAAAACACAGTGTATTAAAAACTTATTTATTTTAATGTTTATAATAAACACCGTATTTCTAATTCTAAATAAAATAAATTACATTTGGTTTAGCCTTTAACATTATACAATTGCATGTATCACAAATTCTACTATAAGTAATATTTAAATAAAAATAATATATTTTTCAAAACATATTTTAAATATTTTTAAACTTAATGTTTCGATTTTTTTTAACGCTTTTTTTTCATTATTAGAATGCAAAACCTTATAAAAATTTACACAGTTCTGCATTTTATAAATAAAAGTTATCGAAACGAATGAATATATTGAATGTATTAAAAACTCAATTATTTTAATGTTTATAATAAACACCGTGTTCTTAATTTTTAATTAAAACAAATTACATTCAGTTTAGTCTTTAACATCATTGCATGTATCACAAATTAGATTATAAGTAATATTTAACTAAAAAAATAGTACATGGTTTGATGCATCTACTACTTTTTGAAGTTAATTTTTTAATTTTTTGAACGTTTAGTCTATTTTTATTATTAGAATGCAAAACCGTGTAAAAAATTATTGCATAATTGAAAAAGTTATTGAAACAAATAAATATTTGAAATTTTTTCATTTACGAATGAAAATATTTGGAATATCAAAGTTCTCCTTTCTCGTTTCGGGAGTCTTCGCAATTGCGCCGAGACTATAGTCATCAATCCATCTACCTCATCCTGTTTGTTGTCTGGAAGTGGTAACGTTGGCAATTGCACATTAGGAATTGCGCTAATTTCAGTAATTGCATCTGCAATTTTATCGAGTGCAGAAGTTGATGCTGTGCCACCCGTCGACACGGTCGCTAAAAAATAAATAAATAAATAAATAATACATTTGAAATATATAACAAATAAATAATACATTTGTTTTGAGCATTTTAATATAAATATACATTAAAAACCAAAAAATGCTTACCATTTTGTCGTCTTTTTGGAATGGGTGGTATATTTTCTTCATTTTCCTCACCAAGAAGATTATCACTTGTTCTGTAATTGTAATATTTATGTTTATATAGTTTAAATATATGACAAACTTAATATAATAGCATAATACAATTAGTTTCAGATAATGTAGTATATACTTTTTTCTATAAATTGTATCACGCAAAAAATCCATTCTATCGAAATGCTTCCACTTTCGCTTTAAAGTAGGACGTTCTGCTCCACTTGGCAATTTCTCCTTGGCTAGCTCACGAGAGTAACTATCTCGTAGCGTCTTCCATTTTTTGGCGGCTTGTTTCGGGTCTAAACGCCCTATAAGGATACGTAAAATATTTGAGTAAAAAACTATTTTAATCACAAGGATGATTACACACACACACACACACACACACACACACACACACACACACACACACACACACACACACACACCCACGCACACGCACACGCACACACACACACACACGCACACGCACACGCACACGCACACGCACACGCACACGCACACACACACACACACACACACACACACACACACACACACACACACACACATATATATATATATATTATATATATATTATATATATGTATATACATACGTATGTATGTATGCATATAATCTAATATTATGACTTTCATACCTTCCAAAGCTTTTGAAACTTCTGTCCACGTTTCATTAGTTACAGTTCGATTACGTTGTTGAACAGGTATACTGTAATTATATAATATTTCATGTTTAGAAACTTCTTCAATAAGTAATTCGTCTATATCCGTAGACTCAGAAGAATTATCGACCATCGTCGATTCTTCGTACTGAATAGTTTTATCTAATGTGATGTCCTCTTTGCCATTATTCATCGCACTTCGTCGTATTATTTTTCCATCATCTGTATTAAAGAATTATTACATAAAATATAATAGGGGCCAGTTTCACCAACGTCGATTAACTGAAACTCTCGATTAAACTCACTCTTCACCTCTTTCTAACTGTCCCTTTAGAAAGAGACGAACAGTGAGTTTAATCGAAGGTTACAGTTAATCGGAGATGGTGAAACCGGCCCTAGGGCTTCCAGAACAACGCTCTTAGCGCAAAGAGCATGCTCTGTCCTTGTTTAACTTTCCGTAAGTAACAAAGATAGAACGACACTCGAGCATTAAGACCGTGGTTCTGGAACGCAGCCTAGAATTATGTAACAAAATGTTAAATACTTAGGCCGGTATTCATAGTTAAATCTTATATTTAAGATTGTCTTAAGTTTATCTTTAGATGCTGTACGACTCGTTTTGTTCGCTACATATAGTATCTATAAAGATAAACTTAAGATGATCTTATATATTATATAAGATCTGACTATGAATATTGATTTATCTTCGATTTATCTTCATAATTTCTTCATAAATATATATTATTTTCATTTATACTTACCGCACATTGGATAAAAATATCGATTTTTATCAAAACAGTATGTATCGAATCCCTCCAAGCATTTATGTTTAGGAACTAGAGATTCTTCCACAATTTCCTCGCAAACTCCGCAAGTGTTAACGAGTGTAATCTGAAATTAAAAAGAATCATAATTAATAGTTAACAAAACTTGTCGACATTGTTATATTATAGAAGTGTTCAATTTTTTGGCCATTATAAGATTGAGGTTATATTTGCGTTTATATTCTTATAATTATTCTATTCCTAAAATTTATATTATTGACATTGTGCAAAAATTTAGTAATAATTGTTATATTTTCTTACCTCACTCGATGCCGTCGATTCCATGATAGGATTATTGATAATTATTTAGAATACGCGCTGCACCTCGAATATCAATAAAAGTATGCTCATTCGACGCGTTTTGACACAAAACGACGAAACGAAAGAATTTGACAGAAAAATGCGGCGGTCTGCCCTGCGAAGCGAGATATTTAGCGTTAAAGTTGACAATATAACAATAGGATGACAATATAACAATAACGTCGTTAAGACTCAAGTTACACAATGGCCCTGTACTGTTTTGCTGCTTTGCTGTTCATTCAGTTGAACGCTTGAAGCGAAATATGGTGAAATTTATCTTGCGTTATCTAGTAACAAATTTTCAACCAATAGCAGCAAACTGCTGCGGCAGCACGCTGCCGCATGAAATGGTACCTTTAGAGTGTCACGCGCGTATTGCACGGTCGCTCACGCGGCGGCGACGGTCCTGTCCGGACTTCCCCCGCTGGAGCTCGCGGCACGGTACCGAGCCGAGGTCTATCGGCGTATCAGGGAGCTGCGAGATCGGGGGGAACCAATTCCGGACAGGGCACGTCAAGCTATACGGCTCCATGAGGGGACGGTCCTGGTGAAAGAATGGCAGGAGTATCTTCGTAATCCAGCCATCGCCGGACCCTACCTGGAGGACTGGCTGGGTAGTCGGGGTTTCGGACTAACGTTTCATGCGACACAGGTGCTCACCGGACATTGGTGTTTCGGTGAGTACCTGTGTCGAATTGGGAAGGAAGCCACCAATAGGTGCCACCACTGCGACGATGAGAGGGACACGGCGCAGCACACTTTGGAATTCTGCCTAGCGTG
Organism: Temnothorax nylanderi; assembly: GCF_030848795.1. Classification (NCBI taxonomy): domain Eukaryota; kingdom Metazoa; phylum Arthropoda; class Insecta; order Hymenoptera; family Formicidae; genus Temnothorax; species Temnothorax nylanderi. The sequence goes on from NW_027249795.1 coordinate 54,552, forward strand.
GAGTGTGCAGCGCCGTGTCCTGATAGAATTTGTAGGGGACGATCTCTCCCTGTCGGCGATCGTGGCGGCGGTCGTCGGCAGGGAAGAAAAATGGAGGGCATTCCTGGCCTTTTGCGGTAATGTCCTCCAAAGAAGAGGCCGAGAGGATCCGCCGTGGGGAAAGAAACCCCCCGGTGGGTCCTTCTCAAGATCGATAACGGCGGTCCACAAATATAATAATAACATTTGCTCGCCCTGCTGCAAAGGCGTAGCTAGTGGAGTACTGCACCTCCAGGTCCCTCTCCTCCGACGAGGGGGGATCTGGAGGAAGAGAAGTTCGGCGTTCCGGCGGGGTCTACGGGGCGTCGAACATAACCCTCTCACAACAACGAGGGGGGTGACGGGGGTGGGCGGTGTCCACACCCCCGTCACGAAAGTAGATTTGCTGGCTCTTAGGAGCCAAGAGTTTACAACTTGGCGAAAGGAGCCATATATAGTGGCTTGGCGTCGGGGGTGTTCCGGATGCAATAGTTAATGTTCCCGGGCATCCCATCTCGACGCAGGTAAGGACACCCGTGAGGTTTTAGCCGGTAGGCTATGCATGCAGTATCGTAAGCGATGTGCATGCATAGAATCCGGCACTCCCCTCGTCCCTCTCCCCGGAGGGCGAGGGGGTCTTCCCCCGATGGGGCTGCTGGTCAGGATGTGACCGGATTTATGACTGTCGTTCTGATAATCCCTCAAATATAATATGAATATGCCTCTTACCGGGCTTAAATCGGTCGCCACTGTGTTTTGAGATTAACACAGAAACTATGTTTCGTCATACAAGCCTTAATATGGCCTCAGTACCCTCCTTCCTGTCGTAGATGTCCACGTCGCAGACTATTCCCGATGGCCGACGTGCCACGCCCTTCCGTGCCGCCGTTACGCCTGAACGTCTTGGTAACGCGTACGCGAGACTCTCGAATTGGATAGGATATCTCGGGTTAATTAAGTAATGAGCCCAATGAAGTTAATGAATTGTAATCACCTTGATTAACAATTAACAATGAAATATATTTCATACTTCTCATGTACATTAAGTACGCACAACGCGAACACTATCGCTCGAACAGGATCAATCGTGCTCGGTTTTATCGAAAGGTCGGTTGAAATATCAATTACGCGTACTCGTCTCAACGCGTCTGGATATTCGAGTTAAGTATTAACCCGAATTGTAAAGGTTTACGCAATAACGCTCGCGTCGCGGGAAATTTCGCCGATCGCCGGCTTCATCGGCGCACACGTCCGTACCGGTCGACTGTTCACGACGAAAGAACCACGAGAGCCGTTGCTGGCTGCCCGTCTAAGAGACGCGCATGTGCTGCGCGCCACGCCCTAAATCTCTGCCTCTCAATCGTCGACTCGTCCTCAGCCAATCGCGTGGCTTGTAACTAGCAATGTACTAACTTTATCCAATCATGACAAAATTGATGAATTTATTTAATTTAGGACTCATCGAGGATTGTTTACAATATAATAATCTGAAAATAATTAATTAACACACAATAGGACATAAAATTATTACGACGAATCTCTCGCAACGCTAGATCATCGTGGGATAAAAGGTAAGTATCAAAAACGGTAAGTATCACTCTGATTATATAAATTCACACGCGCTTAATTACTAATCAATCTTTTCTTTTCAGGATCGCCTACTTTGCAGCAGGAAGTCACCTAGGTAAGTATAAAAGGTAAGTATTATGTTTGCAATTATTAATAAAATGACTCTATGTGTTTCAGCAATAATATAATATCTTAATGACGTCGTGTGATTCGTCAGTGTCACGCTTGTGGCATAAATCGCCCTTATTCTCAAAAACATCATTGAATAACATCTACAACGTCTAAATGTAAATGAAATTAATAATAAAAATGAATTTACTTCAACTCGGTACACCTCGTGACGTCACATGCATCTAAATCACGCTGTGACTCAACTTTGACAATGTTGTACAGGGTGCTTCCGCAACATACACATCAGTATGACGGGTTGCCCATTCGAGCAGGCGCGCATGGTCGTTCACAATTGCGTTGACTTCGGTGCATCACCTATAATCACTCGCATATCTTTTTTACAATAAAATGAACTTTGTAGCGCCCGAAGTTGCAATACAATTGTGACGGATTTTCGTAGCAGTAACGTTAAAACAGAAGCCGAGATGACAATACAGGTTATGAAATAAATTTTATTAAGAAAACGAAAGACATCTTTTCTCTTACGAAAAAAGCTCGTACCACAGTCCATCATAATCATTATATATTATAATTTTATTACTTAAATTATTTTTTGCACACAATGTTTATGCACAGGACAAAAGTCAGCAATTAGCATATGTGTGCAAATTTAAATTATAAGTCGGCTAATAAATTTCATTCAATGTAAGTTTAAATAATGGCATAAATCACCATTAACAAATCTTACAATATTTATTTTGTTACATTAATAAATAATTTATCATTAAATTGATAATTAATTTAATATATCAATACTAATAAGCATTATATAATTCTTTATATAAATGATGCTGCTGCATCTTAAAAATCTTAATCTTAATCTCATAAACAAGAGGTTTATTAGTATAAAATACACATTTTAAATATGATGCTAATGAATAGTTTATATAAGGCAAATTATCATAATATTTAATGAATACTTTTCACTAATAAATTCCTTGTAGATTTATATGAGATTCAGTAGCATTATTTACATAAAGATGCTTATTAGAATCAGTATATTGAATTAATTATTAATGTTAATGATGAAATATTAATATTCTGAAATAAATGTTGTTAGACATAAGATCCGCTGATAATTGTTTTCCCAGCTTTCTTCGTAAGAGAAAAAAATAAGGCATCCCTCGTTTGACACGTTTACTTTATAAAATGTATTTTCATACCTTGTCACTTTGGCTTCTGTTTTAACCGATCAACGTTGAAGTCTATTAAAATTGAACGTTTTGCATAATTTAAGTGAATGTCTGTATTTTGATGAAAATTTGTCGAAAGCGCAGAGATTATTAAACAAATCATCAGTAATCAGTAATATAAATATTAAGATTCGAAGTGTAGGCTTCTTATGGAATAACCAAGTATAGATAGCGGGCTAAATAAAAGCCAGGCGCGGTTGGTGGTGCGCGAATATTATAATAATTAATTTTAACATATAATTTTTCCAACAAAAATTTGTTTAAATATAGCCAGTTATACAGCTTTTGAAAGTTAAATTAATCGGGGCGAGGGAAGGAATTTTACTACTCCAATGAATTTGTGTTGGAAAAATTATGTGCTAAAATTAATTATTATAATATAAGAAATATGTGTTTGTTCCGCCAATAATAAATAACAAAAGGTGCGTATATTTAATCGACTATAATTGGCCAAAATTTTCAAAATTACACGACGTTTCGACCCAAGCTTCGGGTCCTTCTCAAGTAATCTAACAACAAACAATTATAAAAATCGCAGCGTCAATACAGCAGGTAAAAATATGTACGGAATTTAAATCGTGAGTAACACTACTCACGATTTAAATTCCGTACATATTTTACCTGCTGTATTGACGCTGCGATTTTTATAATTGTTTGTTGTTAGATTACTTGAGAAGGACCCGAAGCTTGGGTCGAAACGTCGTGTAATTTTGAAAATTTTGGCCAATTATAGTCGATTAAATATACGCACCTTTTGTTAATTATTATAATATTCGCGCACCACCAACCGCGCCTTGCTTTTATTTAGCCCGCTATCTATACTTGATAAATATATTAAGTATGATAAGAAAACTCGATAACTTTATTAATATTAAAAAAATTTCGATATTATTAATATTAGAGATAGTCAATAACTTTATTAGTATTTATATAATAACTTTATTGATATAACATTAATATAATCATCATATTTGTATTTTATCTTTACAGAAGATTATAGAAGGTGTTCAAAATAACCTTCATTTTCTTCCGCACATAACGCGATTCTCCGCATTATGCTTTCTCGCACTTTTGATAACATTACGGGTGTAATTTCTTGACAGGCTGCTTCTATTTTTTGTATAAACTCGTTTCTACAAGGTGGCAATGTCTCATAAACCTGATCTCGTATGTAACCCCATACAAAAAAATCCATAGGTGTTAGGTCAGGAGAGCGTGGGGGCCATTCATGCAGAGTGCTATGGATGCCTATCCATCTGTTGGGAAATCTTTGATTTAGTATATTACGAGCGAGAAGGGATGTATGAGCAGGATGGCCATCTTGTTGAAAAATAATATTTTGTAATACAGCCAATGGAACATCTTCTAATAAATTAGGTAGTGTTTTCTCCAGGAAAGCGGAATAAACTTCTGCTGTGACGTTAATATTTTCCGGAAAGAAATACGGCCCGATAACTTGATTATCTAAAATTCCCATTCAGACATTAATATGGAATTGGCCCTGGATGTGTGTTTCTTTTCAGCAATGAGGATTTTCCTCCGCATAATGATGTTCATTATGTCTGTTTATGCGCCCATCACTGCGGAAAGTGCATTCATCTGAGAGAACAATTGATGCTGTAAGAGAGGCAATTATTGCTAATCCGCATACGAGCACAAGAAGTATTGCACATAACCTACAGGTGTGCGATACTAGAGTCCACAGAATTATTAAGCATAATCTTGGATGGCATCTATTTAAGAGGCATACAACTCAAAGATTATTTCCTCAAGATTTGCGTCGCCGAGAAGCTTTTTGTGATTGGCTCTCAGAACAAGTAAGAGCAAGATATATTACCAATTGGTGGCTATCGGTTCTTACCACAATTGAGAATAAACAACAATTTTTTTTATAAAATAGTTTAAAAATCAAATTTTTATTTTTGTCAGCTTTGAGAATCATTAAAGAATTGTAATATTAAAGATATCGATTTATCGTAGGACAATAGCCACAAGTTTATAATTTAACAATTTTCTTGCCATTTTGATTTCAAATATATACAAAATCGTAGCAATCAAATTTGTACCTTTGTATCAGGTTGACGTAAACAACATCGCTAATGATCATTTCTTGAGGAGAATTCTCTGGACATATGAATGCACTTTCCGCAGTGATGGGCGCATAAACAGACATAATGAACATCATTATGCGGAGGAAAATCCTCATTGCCGAAAAGAAACACACATCCAGGGCCAATTCCACATTAATGTCTGGATGGGAATTTTAGATAATCAAGTTATATCGGGCCGTATTTCTTTCCGGAAAATATTACCGTCACAGCAGAAGTTTATTCCGCTTTCCTGGAGAAAACACTACCTAATTTATTAGAAGATGTTCCATTGGCTGTATTACAAAATATTATCTTTTAACAAGATGGCCATCCTGCTCATACATCCTTTCTCGCTCGTAATATACTAAATCAAAGATTTCCTAACAGATGGATAGGCATCCATAGCACTCTGCATGAATGGCCCCCACGCTCTCCTGACCTAACACCTATGGATTTTTTTGTATGGGGTTACATACTAGATCAGGTTTATGAGACATTGCCACCTTGTAGAAACGAGTTTATACAAAAAATAGAAGCAGCCTGTCAAGAAATTACACCCGTAATGTTATCGAAAGTGCGAGAAAGCATAATGCGGAGAATCGCGTTATGTGCGGAAGAAAATGGAGGTTATTTTGAACACCTTCTATAATCTTCTGTAAAGATAAAATACAAATATGATGATTATATTAATGTTATATCAATAAAGTTATTATATAAATACTAATAAAGTTATTGACTATCTCTAATATTAATAATATCGAAATTTTTTTAATATTAATAAAGTTATCGAGTTATCTTATCATACTTAATATATTTATCAAGTATAGATAGCGGGCTAAATAAAAACAAGGCGCGGTTGGTGGTGCGCGAATATTATAATAATTAATTTTAACACATAATTTTTCCAACACAAATTCATTGGAGTAGTAAAATTCCTTCCCTCGCCCCGATTAATTTAACTTTCAGATGCTGTATAACTGGCTATATTTAAACAAATTTTTGTTGGAAAAATTATATGTTAAAATTAATTATTATAATATTCGCGCACCATCAACTGCGCCTGGCTTTTATTTAGCCCGCTATCTATACTTGGTTATTCCATAAGAAGCCTACACTTCGAATCTTAATATTTATATTACTAATTACTGATGATTTGTTTAATAATCTCTGCGATTTCGACAAAATTCCATCAAAGAGACATTCACTTAAATTATGCAAAACATTCAATTTTAATAGACTTCAACATTGGTCGGTTAAAACAGAAGCCAAAGTGACAAGGTATGAAAATACATTTTATAAAGTAAACGTGACAAACGAGGGATGCCTTATTTTTCTCTTACGAAGAAAGCTGGGAAAACGATTATCAGCGGATCTTATGTCTAACAACATTTATTTCAGAATATTAATATTTCATCATTAACATTAATAATTAATTCAATATACTGATGCTAATAAGCATCTTTATGTAAATAATGCTACTGAATCTCATATAAATCTACAAGGAATTTATTAACTGAAAAGTATTCATTAAATATTATGATAATTTGCCTTATATAAACTATTCATTAGCATCATATTTAAAATGTGTATTTTATACTAATAAACCTCTTGTTTATGAGATTAAGATTAAGATTTTTAAGATGCAGCAGCATCATTTATATAAAGAATTATATAATGTTTATTAGTATTGATATATTAAATTAATTATCAATTTAATGATAAATTATTTATTAATGTAACAAAATAAATATTGTAAGATTTGTTAATGGTGATTTATGCCATTATTTAAACTTACATTGAATGAAATTTATTAGCCGACTTATAATTTAAATTTGCACACATATGCTAATTGCTGACTTTTGTCCTGTGCATAAACATTGTGTGCAAAAAATAATTTAAGTAATAAAATTATAATATATAATGATTATGATGGACTGTGGTACGAGCTTTTTTCGTAAGAGAAAAGATGTCTTTCGTTTTCTTAATAAAATTTATTTCATAACCTGTATTGTCATCTCGACTTCTGTTTTAACGTTACTGCTACGGAAATCCGTCACAATTGTATTGCAACTTCGGGCGCTACAAAGTTCATTTTATTGTAAAAAAGATATGCGAGTGATTATAGGTGATGCACCGAAGTCAACGCAATTGTGAACGACCATGCGCGCCTGCTCAAATGGGCAACCCGTCATACTGATGTGTATGTTGCGGAAGCACCCTGTACAAAATATACTCTATCTCTACAATTTTAACGTCACGACAATGCATTTATCATAAAATTAACGAAAATGATAATTAAAGACTCGAAAACTTAAGTTTGTACCATCACGTCGGTACGTCACGTGACTATGCACGGCTATGTCAAAATAATATGTAAAATGGATATAAACTAGCTATTCACACTCGGATGACAATTTCAAATAATAATAAATCAAAATATCACGACTTTAGCCATCACTGTACCTCGGCTATCTCACGTAACATAATCATTTGGTCCCAAATCACTCTAAACTATACATTATGGGTATCTACGTACTCGGGACGATGTACTGACTACTAATCTGACAATAATATCTCGCTACAATGACTTTGGTACATGGTCGTACACGTCCGTCACGTATGTCACGTAATCAACACACATCTATGTCTCGATCTGTCAATCCTACATTATAATCATTCTTAATGAACACGTATAATTCTTAATGTAGACGTATAATTTAACTAAATCATACTGAATTTCTCGACTGTAATACGTTTCGGTCACTTTGGTGACACGTCACATGCTCACTCTTACGCTCTGTCATACTTTTGCCTAAACTTTTTACCATCGACGGTAATTGTTTAGATGGGGGATCACCTTGGATGACCTTGACCTTGACATATGTTGTCAAGGTCACCCTCCTGAGTGACCTTCAGAAGTTTTTAGCCCGCGCTCGTTATTCGTTAAAAAGTTATTAACAAAAAAGTTTAAAAAATATAGCAGCTAGTTTGAGTATTGGTAGGCATAAATGACTAATATAAGTGACCTTCAGAAGTTTTTAGCCCGCGCTCGTTATTCGTTAAAAAGTTATTAACAAAAAAGTTTAAAAAATATAGCAGCTAGTTTGAGTATTGGTAGGCATAAATGACTAATATATATGTCGAAATAGTTCACAACTTCTATAAAGCAGGGCATACACACGTGTGTATGTGCTCTGCTTTAACGAAAATTACAACTTCTTTTATAGAAGTTGTGATTTTCGTTAAAGCAGGGCACATACACACGTGTGTATGCACTGCTTTATAGAAGTTGTAATTTTCGTTAAACCAGGGCATACACACGTGTGTTTGTGTGTATGAGCACATACACAAGTTGTGAACTATTTCGACATATATATTAGTCATTTATGCCTTCCAATACTCAAAATAGCTGCTATATTTTCCAAACTTTTTTTGTTAATAACTTTTTAACGAATAACGAGCGCGGGCTGAAACCTTCTGAAGATCACTCAGGAGGGTGACCTTGACAACATACTAAAATATCAAGGTCATCCAAGGTGATCCCCCCTATCTAAACAATTACCCCATCGATTTTTAACGTACAGAAACGTCTTCTACATTACTAAACAAACTGAAATATATCAATAATACTGAGAAATAATCAACTTTTGGCACTTTTGCCCAAACTGTCACTTTATGCTCTGTAATAACTCAAAATGTATCAAATTGATAAATCATGCATTCTAATTGTAAGAAATATTAAAATAAACGTAATTATAAGCTTTTCTGTCAATGTAAACGTAATTATCCAAACTTTTGCCACTTTACGTGGTCTTCTCGCACACTATTATTTCAGCTAAACCATATCATGTTATATCTTATTCTATCTCTCTTAAAATCTATATTTACATGTTTCTTTCATTTTTTACAGGGTTTTCGTCGTCTTGGTCTCCTCTGACGACTCATCAGCTCGGACTGCATCCTCGGCTGGCATCTGCGCTGGTCACTCTGGCTCGATGACATCTAGCACGTTTTCAGCTATTCTCGCCATGTCAGCATCTCCGAGGCCTATTCTGCTGGGCTCTGTAAATGATATTTCCGCCTCGCCCCTCTCGTCACTCAAAGCCTGCAACTTCTTGCGCATCTGTTCCTCGTCCAGGACTACCTGCGAACATAATAAAATCGGCTCCTCGGCATCCTGAAGCCCCGAATCGACAGGTGTTGACGTCCTAACGGGATGTCGTGTCTGCGGCCTCCCCACCTGGGTCGCTCCTATCGGTCTCAGGCCCATGACGGCCTGTCTTTCGTCTCCGACCTCCTGGACGGTTCCCTCGTAAACGGGTGGCCTAAATGCCGGTTTCAAGGACAGGCCAGTAGTGGAAGATTTTCTTAAAAAAAAAAAGTTAGGTTGTAGCAAATGTTGACCATTAGAGGACACGTTTGTACCATAAAGGATTTTGTACGGAAACAAATAGGAACAGAGAAATTGGCGTCAAAAATTCAAATTTTTTATTTTAATGTATTGACAATCTAGTGGTTAAATTTTGATGAAACTTGTGGAAATAGTACATGTATGAAGAAAGGAAAGTCTTTTAAAGCAGCGAATGGAAATTTTAAAGCAGTGAAAACCCCACGCATGTACTTTGAAGGCACACTATGTGTCTAGTTTAACAATAGTGGAGCCCCCCGCAGGAGGGCGGAACCTACTGCCTCCACGCATACACTTTTCACGCGAGACGAGTTGTCACAGCGTCTTCTCCTGGAACGGGCGCTGTAGACGTCATCGGGGAGACCCGGGGGACACGCCCATAAGGTCGGCGTCGAGGAGAATTCATCGTGTTGAGAATTGGCGGCACCAGCATCTTCTCCTGGAACAATTTGTAAAATTAATTCAGAAGCAACCCAGGAAGCATGATAGAGAGGTCGGCGTCGCCGGCAGACACAGCAAAGTTAAACTAAGCAACTTCGCCAGGAAGCGACACCGGGAACATAATGGGGAGCATCCCAGAGAACTACGTTTCTCGAGGCAGTCTTTCGGATACAGTAGGAGCGTGCGGACGTTTCTCCTTACTGTATATAACAACCGGAAACTTCCGCGTAATTGCGCGTTAAATACTCGTTCAACAATAGCGAGGGGTACAGAGTTACCAGTAACAGTAAAGTGTTTGCCGTAAAGCGTAGGGCAGTCGTTCGGATATAACAGTAACGACCGGAAGTGCATATCATGTATACTACAATCGCGGACATTGGGTCTCGCGACTACGAAATATTGTACGGACATCGTTATTCGTTGTATATAACAACCGGAAACTCCCGCGTGGTCGTGCGGACAATACTTGTTCGAAATAGCGTGAATCACGCAGTTATCACGTGATCGTGAGGTGTTAGCCGTGAAGCGTAGGGCACTCAGGTGCGGAAATTTATCTTTGTGAAAACACATTGTAACCTTCAACTAACGATCTGGAATAAATAGAATCGTTAATTGTGAAAAATAATTTCAAGATTATTTATACATACTTACCTTCTACTTACCTTGTCCATCGGCGACGATCCATCGTTGTCCAGCGGCAATCCGGTATGCGATGAAGCGAGGATCCGGAGAAGTATAGCAGCGGCGATGATCCATTCTGGGCAGAGACCTGAAACAAAAGAAGAGTATTAAAGTATTGTTAATAATCAATGCGAGCGGCAATCCGGTATGCGATAAGGCGAGGATCCGGGGAAGTCCAGCAGCGGCGATGATCCATTGTGGGCATCAATCTGAAACAATAAGAAGATATTAGAATATTGCTAATAATCTAAATAATATCATTAGTAGACCTTCTCGGTAATTAGGTCAAACCGAGTGGCGACCGTATGATAGGAAGATATATTGCGTGAATCGTGCTCGGTAAAACTTCCGAATAGCCCCTACAGTAGAATAACTATATTGATTCGCTCATGGAGTGCCCATTGGGAGGCGGGGTGAGGAAGTGGAACGCGCGGGGAATGCCGTAAGCGGTGATTGAGGGGATGGCGTCGGCAGAGGGGCACCGCTTCACTTTCCGCCCTAGGGAGGAAAGTAGTCGCGATCACGCGTATCGCGCGTGTTCGCTGTCCCTCTGCCAACACCATAACCTCACCCACCATCGCTCACGGCATCTTCCCGCGCGTCCCGCTTCCTCACCCCGCCCCCAGACGGGCACTCTAGGAGATATAGAAATCAATTAGGACACGGTGCTCACCTTGCGTAACGTTGCACGAAAACCGGAAAAAAATGAAAAAACTATTTTCACTCAAAAAATTATTATTTACATACCGGTCACTTCACGTCGTCATCGACACTCGCGATGGCGAATCTTCATTTTCGCGAAAGCGGACGGAACTCAACGGCGATGATGTTTTCCGCGAACGCGAAGACGCTTCGACTCACGACTGTGAAAATTCGCCGCTCTCGCGTATCGCTCTCGCCGCGAGACGTTCGCGGGTCACGGGTCACGGCGGCCGCGATAGCGATGAGCGATGTTATTTTCCGCGAAGACGCTTCGACTGTGAAAATTCACCGCTCTCGCGTATCGCTCTCGGGACGTTCGCGGGTCACGGGTCACGTCGGCCGCGATAGCGATGAACCGCGGGAACGTTCGACAATATTTGTCAAAGCTACGCGCGGTTCTCGGGGCGTACATAAGCGCTAGAAAACACGAATCTTGTATTTTCGTTCGTTTATCAAGATCTCGGGAAGGAAACGACGCGGTTACCTCTGACCCTATGTATTTTCCGTCGTTCATCGGACGATGAGATCGGAGGCGCGCGGTTCTCGGGGCGTATATAAGCGCGTGAAAACACGAATCTTCGCGCAATTGGATTGTAAGTTTGAAGATTTTGAAAGTGCGAGAACGTTGATGGTCTGAGCTCGCGCGGTACGTACATATGGAGAGAAGGAGTGCCATGGAGAGTGAACTGAAAGATAAGGAAGTTCTGATGGCGTTGTTGGAGGAGCCATTCGAGGATCAGGTCGTAGAGGTCGAACACACGTCGACGGATATCGAACCGGTCAATTTCGCTTTGCTCGATCTGCTGCGCGAAATTTGGAATCCTGAATTTTCAGCGTCGCGGAATTTGAGACTGTTGCTCACAAGCGTCTCGAAGTATCTTACGACCACGAATCAGAATCGAACCGATTCCAACGTACGTCGTATGCGCGAGGTTAGCAACATAAAGAGCGTGCTAACAGAGCTCTATAAATTATGGCTGAAGGAAGGTCCTAAGAATCCTACCTGTTCAGAGAATGAAATGTATAATTTCATTCGCGATCGACTTCCATCGAAGTTGTATTCGTCATTAGTGAGTGATCTAATGACACAAGATACTTTTTACGAATGGATCAACTATCACGACAGATACGTCAAAAGTTTGCCTGTCGGTGCGGAAGGGGATAGCGTCGCCGCGATTTTGATGGATTATTTGTACAGCGTGGAGAAGCGGGACGAGAAGGAGGAGGCAGGATACAGCGGCGGGCTCGACGCGTTGTTCAACCTGACGGAGTCGGGTCGCGATCTCGATCGTATGCCGCAGTATATATCGAAGGTGAAGGATCGACGGATGTTTACCGTGAGGTCGCCCGGGGAGATCGGATCGCAGTTGATCCGCCTGGACGTCTTCGACGTTAAGGATATCGCGAATAAGGAGAGGCGTGATTGGTGGAGATACGCGAAATTGCGATCTCAGATCTTGACCACTTTGTCGCGTACGGATCGCAAGCGACAGTTACTGCGCCAGTTTTTGGACCAAGCGGCGGACGATTTGAAGAAGATTCCCCCGGTGTTACGAAGGAAACGAGGAACGTCGTCTACAAAAGTGGCCGGAGCGACGTTTGAAAAAAAAAACCATTATATTTTATGAATACGCATACTTTTTGATTACAGATGAGATAAAAAAATACATATAAATATATACGTATCTCGAGACGAATAAATATACAAATATCCGAATTATTTTCTACCCTACGCTATTATTTCTTACTTTCCCTTATTCGTAGGTGATTCTTTAAAGACACAGTGAATATCGGAGGAGGAGGAGGAGGATAAAAAAGTACAGTAACGGACAAAGTTTTGTAAGTTTTCTCTCTTTATTTGTAACGATAAGTATTTACAATAATTTATCGATATTTCCTAAGCACAGAGCGGCTAACTCGCAATCAACGATGTCATTGCTATCGAAAAATTCGCTCTCACGTATCGCTCTCGGGACGTTTGCGGGATGCGTCACGGTCGCAATAGCGATGAAGCGCGTCAGCTTCGCGTCGATCATGCCGGTTATCGCGCGCAACGAGGTCACGAGGCGATTGACGCAAAGGTCGAGGTTGAACATATGGAGCACGGTGTTCATCGAAACGATCAGACGAGTCGTGGATGTTTCCAGGCGTAGGGTCGACAGATTATTAATCTTTCCAAATCGTAATGTTAAATGTCCGTTTTCGATGCGCATCGGTGGTGGAGCGCGCTCGTTCTTGCCACGCTGCAGGTGGGACAAGACCGCGCGTTTTTGATCGACGAGTTTCTTCCACGTTTCAGACGAGAGCGAGATCTCTTTGCCGTAACAATCCCCTATGACGATGTGCACGTAGCACGAGAGTACGGCTGTGATACCGACGTCTATGAATTTGTATCCCGTTTTAGTTAATAGGTATCTTCTTTCCAGAATTCGCACCGGATGACGTTCGACGTCGCTTTTCAAAATACCGTCGTCGTCGTAGTAGTCGTCGTGACTGGAAATAAAAAAAAATTATTGTTAGATCGTAGACGAGCGATACGGGATCGTCGCGAACTCACCACGTGTTTTTCCGGGAGTCGACGTTGCCCCGATTTGGAAACAGAGTTTCTAATTCTGTCGATTGCTCGTCGACTCTTCTTCTTCTTTTTTTCGCGCTACCGACACCGTTCTCGAGATCGTCGTCGGATTGGCGCTGTTCGAAATACGGGGCGTGTAAAGTCGAGCACATCTCTCTCTCTTTTTTTCCGTTGTCGCGGTGCGGTTGACGGATCACGCGAGAATGAGTTAATTCGAATGAATCGACTCAATAGATCTCGCAGTTGCATCATCAGTCCCTCTCTCGGGCAGGTAATACCGATGATTCCCAGATCAAATTTGCCGGATGCCGTTACGGTTTTCGTGAATTCGTTGAATCTGTAGAATCGGTTTTTACTGATGAAGTATAGATTACCGTCGATGTATCGAAAGGCCGACGATACGCTGTGAGGTATTCCCGGAAATATTATGTCAATGTGGTAGAACCTAACGATATTCATCGAACAATCATCTATCTCGTCCACAAAATTATCGTTGTATATGATGTTCGTCCTTCGTTCATGTTCAGCACGTTGATCTTCGCGTTCGCATCGGGAAGTCCGAGATCTGTGTAAGGTCTCGGCCAATTTGACACTAGCGTTAGACGCGGATAAGTGATCATGTAGCTCATATTGCCCGCGAACAGCACGATATTGCCCGAGGGCGCCTGATACGCGGCTGTCAGACGCGTGAAATTCTTAGGAAGAAATTTCATGTAGTTCGTCAATAGCAAGGGTTTCTTGTAAGTTTTTCCGTCTATATCGATCGACCACATGTATCGTTCGTGCAAGATGTACAATCGACCGTTCGTTATCAATACGGTATCCACGTTTCGCAAGGTGGATCCATCTCGACGTCTTTCGTAGTCGTAGTCGTCATTGTCGTCGTCGTCGTTGTGGTAGTCGTCGGTGTCGTCGTCGTTATGGTAGTCGTCGGTGTCGTCGTTGTTAGTTTTGGAAATTTAGCGTTTTCTTTAGCGCCGTACAGGTGTTGAATGGAAAGAACGTCCTCTAGACTGAGTTGAACGGGGAATGACTTTTCAGGCACGTACGCGTACATCACCGAATCTTCGCGGAAGCTGTGCGGCAAGCCTAAAGCGTGACCGATCTCGTGCGTCAACATCTGAAGTAAATTGTACGTTCCCGGGGGATTCTTATTCAGCTGTATGTGCCACGTCTCCGCGTGACGCCCCTCACGAAACGATATCAGAATATCGAGATTCAGCGAATCGCGCTCGAACGTCAATGACGAATTCGTTGTCCACAGATCGAACGCGGCTCGGGTCGTTTTCAAGATCAAGTTGTTGGCCAGATGAAAGTTCCATTTGAGATGTTTCTTTGGCCATTTGTCCGAAAGCGGAGCGAACGTGCACTCCGAAATGTTCTCGAAGCCGCATCGCGGTTTACGCATTCGATTCAGCGTCTCTTCGCTTAACTCGCCGTCGCCGGGTAGTCGATAGAATTCTTGAAACAGTGAGATGGCTCGATGTAACTCCTGCGTAGTGTTGTAGGATGATGAAAATCGCTGTGCACCGTTGTTGTTGTTATCCAGATACCCATATTTTTCAGATAACTGATCACAGTCTCATTTTCATTCGATTTACACTTTTCCCCCACAACGATAATAATTGCGCACGTAATTGCGCGCGCGAGCGACATTGCCGAGAGAGAGAGAGATATGATATGATATGATATGATTTATTATGCCCAAGCCTGACTAAAGGGCAAATATACATAATTACACAGTGTATTGTACTAGCAGACTAGAAATGCAATGAAACAAGGAAAACTGCAATATTGGATAGTACCAATAGAATAACTACGGTATAAAATAACGCACTTGAAACTAATACAACAAGTAAGAAATAAAACTAAGAACTAACGCACTTAAAAATAATAAAAAAAAAAAAAAAAGAAATTGAGGAAAGACAGACCAATGCATCACAGTTCGCTAGCAAGCAGAAACTTCTTAAGAAGATTCTTGAAGGAAGAAAATGAAGAAGCCGAAGTGATATTACAAGGAAGAGAATGCCAGAAATAGATCGAGGAAAGATGAAAAGAATTTCTGTATGTGGTTGTTCTATGGGAAAGAACATGAAAAGTTTGTGATGCATGGCGGTCGGATCTCCTCAACGATGGATCAAGTAAAGTGAAATGCTCCCTCAGATAAGAAGGAGAAGACATGTAAAGTATACGAAACGTTTGGCAGCCGAGAAAATACAATTTCCTATTCTCGACTGAAAGCCACTTCAGTTGGCGTCTAAACGGAGTGATATGTTCATCACGCTTAAGATAAAAAATGAAACGAATACAACAGTTGACAAGTCTCTGTAATGCATTGTTCAACTCTCCACTCAAGCCATGATAAACCAGACAGCAGTAGTCGATATGAGGCATAATTAGAGACAATACTAGCTTTATCCTTAACCCGATAGAAAGAGAATTTTTATTAAACTTAAGCTTGTACAAAGCATGATGAACCTTCTGAGAGACATGTAAGATATGTTTTTTCCATGATAAATTAGACATGAATGTCACGCCCAGATTCCTCACTTCACTTACAAAGGGCAAAGGCGTCTGGTTTACAATAATAGGTGGCAAGCAGTAGAGGTCAATATCATTAGTATAAGACCTACTAGCGAATATGATTACCTTTGATTTAGCCAGATTAAGTTTAAGACCATTCAAGTTGGCATAGTTGAACAACGCATTTGCATCTCTTGAAATAAGCTCCAGAGCATGACGAATATTAGCCAAAGAACATTGCAGATATATTTGTATATCATCAGCAAATAGCATATGATAAACAAAAGACAGGATTCCACCAATGTCATTAATGTAAAGAGCGAATAAAAGTGGGCCAAGTACAGAGCCCTGAGGAACGCCTGAAGACGTGTATAACCATTCAGAAAAATTACCCTCATCATCCACTACAGCTTGATATCGGCCAGTAAGATAAGAGAAAATCCACGCGAGAACCGCATCAGAAAAACCGATTTCTTTCAACTTGATGAGCAGTCTTAGATGTGGGACAGTATCGAATGCCTTACTAAAATCAAATAGAATCATTAATGTAATTAGTCTATTGTCAATTCCGCTCTTAATATCATCACAGACACGTAGAAGTGCAGATTGAGTGTTGTGACCCATCCGATACGCAGATTGTCTAGGATTCAAGAGGTTGTATTTATTTAGGTAATCTGTGATTTGTGAGGCTACAATTCTTTCAAAAATTTTAGACATTTCCGGCAAATTAGCGATGGGTCTCGTATCGGACGGAGACAGCGGAGTACGAATTTTCGAGAGAGGACGAATCAGCGCGCGTTTCCACATTGAAGGAAAGAAGGAAGACTCAAGTGAGCGATTAAGCAGCGGTAAGAGCCATTGAGAAACAACCGGCCAAGCAATACGAAGAACATGAAGCGGAATGCCGTCAAAGCCCGACGCACAAGAGTGAAGCGGTCCACTGGTTATGATCTTGTACACCAAGTCAGACGAAATAGTAGAAAAGACAAATTCAGGGCGATGAGAAGGTCGAGAAACAGAAGACATGGCAGAAGTGAAATCTGCATACAAGCAGGGAGGTAGAGAATTAGAGACTGAGGCATAATATGAGTTAAGCTGATTTGGTGTGAAAAAGCGGAGAGGAGAGACTAAACTCGACTTGACTAGTCCAAGACGAGCCAACTCCCTCCACATTTTAGCAGGGTCAGTGATATTACTAAGTGACGCATATTGAAACTCTCCTCTGGCACGTTTAATGTCGTTGTTAAGCTGATTACGAAAAAGTCTGTATCTAGCATAGCCTAATAGACTCCGTGAACGCTTTGCCTGTTTATACATTTGGTTACGAATACGGAGCCTGGACTTGAGTTCATCAGAAAGCCATTGCACAGGAGGCTTCCTGAACACAGACATGCGAGCAGGAGCAAAAACATCAAGTGCCCCAAGTAAAGTACGTGACAGTAAGGTACAAGACTCGTCAACATTAGACTCATCCAAGAGAACATCGATCTCCGTCTGAACCACAGCAGCAACAGATTGAAGATGTTCAAGGAACTCAGAAGTGTCCATACTCTTAAAACTACGTCGCAACATGGACCGCTTAATATCGAGCTTACAATTAAGTGAAAATGAAAGTTCCAAGAGATCATGTCCAGCAATGAATGGACTCAGGGATTTGGAAAACTCTTGAACCTTGTCACAGTCATCTACAATAAAAACATCAAGCCACGAGTCAGAAGTAGCAGTGTGATACGTAGCATCCGAGCTGACAACATATAAAGATAAGCTTAACACTAATTCACGCAAGTAATTAGCTTCAAAACTGTTCGCCAAGAGATTACAGTTTAAATCACCGCCAATAATAATGTGTTTGTAAAGATGAGAGACGCCAGTCAGTGATTCGACGAAGTCATTAAAAAGAATGCCCTTAGGTCTCCTATATACCGATGCAAACAATATCACTTCATCACTCGGCAAACGAATCTCCATTATTAGATATTCAGGAGCATTGACATCGACCCCAGAGGAGATTGCAATTAATTTGACTTTTAATGACTTATGCACAAAGCAAGCAACACCCCCTCCTGCGCGTCCCACCCGATCATGACGAACTAGAAAATAGCCGTCCAGAGCCACAAGATCGTCCGACACCCCCTCATGAAGCCACGTTTCAGATACTGAGATAATATGATGAAAGTTAGTACTAAAGTATAGACGAATGAAATCAATATGACCTCGTAAGAAATTAGCATTGAATTGAGCAACGCGGAGCAATAAAGAATTACGTGTTGGGTTATGCCGAACGATCGATGACAAGGAACGAGCAGGTCGGACCCGTCAGACGAGCTTGGCGAGATCAATCTCAGAATTAACGAAAATAATAGGCTCCCCATCAGAACGCCTAGCGCATATCTGGCCATCTCTCACCCAGACAAACTTATACGCTCTCTCTTTAGCAACACGCCTGACCCGCTGCAGCAAATCGTAAGTACATTTGGGAAGCAATTCATTGACGTAAATATTGCCGGGAACACTCGTCGAGAAAACGTCACCAACCGTAAGACGGCGCCTGCCGCGCGTTACCTTGATAATGTGGTCGCGAATCTCACGTGACTTGAGCGCGACTATCACCGATCTTCTACGACCCGCAGCGTCAGCCCGATGGATGGCTGAAATGGACCCCGGCCCAGCATCACGCGCCACTGGCACATCGCGCGCTGCAACGTCACGGGTCTCAAGAACGTCGGAAGTCAGCTGAGGAATTTCGAGCGCACGAAAAACACTCGCGACTAGCTCACCGGATGTATGAGTAATAGAAGATGGGATACCAGAAATTATAATATCCGACGTTCGAGGGACACGCGACGCAGCAGACAACATATTCTCACTCTCATCGCAGACATGCTGGACCAACTGAGCGGTCTTTAAAGCCTGGACATCACGTGCCAGAGCAGAGTTCTCCTGCTCAAGCTTGTCAATGCGCACAGTATTCTGCGCAACTGTGTCCGCGATGAGACTAAGTTTGCCAAGCTTGACGTTAATCTCACTAATCGCACGCCGCTGCTCATCAACAAAAGCGGAGAGTCTCGCATCCGAATCATTCAACTTGTCACATAGCTTTTGCAACAGCGCATTGGTTGTGGCATGCTCCTGCGACTGCGTCTGCATCTGAGTGCCCGATAACACACCCGGAAAATCGAAGGAACGCGCGCTCGCCTCAATTATCGGTGTAAGAGGTGTATCCAACGAAGCTGCCAGAGATTTGCAGCAAGTGTCTGCATATTTGGTTGCAGCATAAGGTTTGACACAACCAGGGTGGAACACTCTCTTACACCCGTCGCACTCGAGCGATTGATTCGCAATTGGCTTCTTGCACCTAGTGCACGCACGCGACTCCATGTATTACCGGTAATAGCCACTCGTCGCTCAATAAAGAGATGAAATGTAGCCAACAAATAAGTAGTAGTACGAGGTCACCGTAAATATCGCGATAAAAGTCAATTGTAATGTCAGTCAAATAGCACACGTACACACGGAGCGGACAGTCCAGCAAAACGTGTTCCCAGCAAAAGTAAACACACGTACACACGCACCAGAGAACGACGTCACGTATGGTTGCCAATCAGCTGTCACTCAGATAGCAGGCGCAATAGATCCACATGCACAGTGTAACGCATAGCAGCCAATCACATTGATCACAAGTATGGTGTCCCACACAGCAGCCAATCGGCAGTCACAAGGCAGCACGTCACGCAGCAGCCAATCAGAGATCACGACAGCACGTGCTCAGAAAATAGTGTGAAGATAAAGCAGATCGGTAACGACAGGCGCATGCGCAGCTAAGATCAACGTCTCCCA
Source organism: Temnothorax nylanderi (assembly GCF_030848795.1). Lineage (NCBI taxonomy): Eukaryota > Metazoa > Arthropoda > Insecta > Hymenoptera > Formicidae > Temnothorax > Temnothorax nylanderi. The sequence goes on from NW_027249795.1 coordinate 74,760, forward strand.
CAGGAATATCCAAGAATTAGGTTAGACCAAAACAATGATACTTGCACAGAAATCCTCTCAATTCAGCAGCAAGCACAAGAAAGATAATAATTGTGCATGACAAGCAGCAAAAAACACGCCAATACCTGCAACAAAATGGCCCGAAGGCAGCTTACGGCAGAAAATAGATTCACTCGAAGCAGGAGCAATAGAATAGACACACAATGATACTCACAGAGAGAGAGAGAGAGAGAGAGAGAGAGA